>NC_053157.1:186516775-186819275 GCF_016835505.1 Polypterus senegalus
CGTTGCTTGTTAAAACGGATAACTCCCGCTCTTACGTGCAAGTCTGCGTGGATATTATGAACTATCGTATTTGTTCAAGTTCTATTTAAATTTTAAATAGAAGGAATTTTTATTTAGTCGACAGAAATATCTTTGGTAGGAATGGTAAAAACAGACGGCAATATTATTCCTGAATAAATCAACTCAAACCTTAAACAACTTATAATATTTTGCTCTCCATAAAAATATATCCTGTCTAAATTATACAAGTTAGAAATAAAGTAAACGTTAAAAGAACAAACATTCAAATTTCTTTACTCTTATGTAATTTTATATAAAAAACTAGCAAAATACCCGAGCTTCGCAGCGGAGAAGTAGTGTGTTAAAGAAGCAATGAAAACATTTTGAAAATAACGTAACATGATTGTCAATGTAATTGTTTTGTCACTGTTGTGAGTGATGAGTGTTGCTGTCATATATATATATATATTGTGGAAGACTGCCGGCTTCCGAGGCCGGTCCGCACCCCCAGGCCGACAGGAGGAGCTCTCCGACAGCGGGATCGTGCCCGAGGTCCAGCAGGGCCTTATGGACTCTGTGGTGTTTATACACAGCCCTGCTGGATACCTTGAGCGCCACCAGGAGTCGCTGTGGGGGGACTTATGGGCTCTGTTGTGCCTTATGACCCGGGAGTACGTCACGGTCACGTGACAGGAAGGTATGGCGTGCTCCCGGGTTGAAGTAATAGACTGATTGCCCTGACCCGGAAGGAATAATAGACTGCTGGGACAGGAACACCTCCGGGTCGGGGCCTATAAATGGACGGTGCCTCAGTCCAGACACTGAGCTGTGCTGGGTGGGAGAGGAGCAAAGTGTCTGGGCGAGGAGGAGAGGTTATTGTGTGTGTTGGAAGAGATTTGTGAGGAGTGTGGAAGGTGCTTGGTGCACTGGAAGAAAATAAAAGATTATTGGACTATTACCTGGTCTCGGAGTTGTACCTGAGGGTTCAGGGTGCACTACTGCCCCTACTGCCACACTGTCGTGAGTCGGCAGGATTCTCTGGCCGTCTGTTGGCAGAGGACCTGCATAAAAAACAAATTTCGTGTGGGCAGACAACCCTCGGTCGATTCCCCATTTTTTCACGGAGGTGCACAACACCACCGCTGCCAAGGAAGCGGCAACAGTGCGTGCTATCCCGCTCTACAGGGCCATGGGAAAGAAAACGGGAAAAAAGAAGGTCAGTCCCAGCCGCCTGCAGGGCATGTGGACGCCGCGATGTCCTGGACCCTCCTGACGGGGCGAGGAAGACAAAGCGCTGATACGGGCCAAACAAGCCCGGGCGCGAAGGACCGGGACACGGACAAATGCCGGCGCGCGTACTCCTTAGACGGTCGGGGTGCCGCATTCCGTTACGGAGGCGGCTGCAGGTAAACCGCCCGGCGTCCGTCTTTGTTTTATCCTGTTTTGCAGGCGTCCGCCGGGAGGATTGCAGCGGCGTCTTGGACGGCCTCATGCCTCGGCAAAATGGCGCGCTCCCAGAAGGCAAGTCGCGGTGAAAGCGGCTAGAGACAGCGCGGTCGGCGACAACAGACTGGTCACCCGCGGGGAATGTCGGGGCGGTGGAGAAACCGAGTCCGCCCGGCGAGGCGGTCGTCCCCTAACGGGTCGAGCCTCCTCGAAGGGAGGAAGCGGCGCGCCGCCGAAACTAAAAGCCACCGACAAAGAGGGACGGGTTGTGGCGGACGAGTCTGCCGCGGTAAAGGAAAAGGCAGACCGCAGCCGGCTTGTAGTAGCCAGCCGTCCCTCTGAGGACTCAACTCCCAGGGCCTTTGCGCGACCCAGCGGAACACGTGCCTGGGGCGGCGTGCTCATTGGTTCCCGGCGGAAGGTAAGCACAGCGAAGCGAAAATGCAGCCGCCGTAGTAACTAACTGTTTGGACTTACGGGGTCTCGAGAAATACCTCGAGCCCCTGCACCGTTCTTGCAGGGTGTCGAAGACCTAAAGAACGAGTGGAGGAACTAGGAGCGACGGCAGCAGCACCTGTAAAGGCGCTGAAGGATTTGTGCAGCGGCTGCGCGGGAAGCTCGGAGATGATCGATGCGGGAGTACAGGTGAGTCCCTCCCGTGTCGTAGAGTAAGGGGACACAGTGCGATCAGGCACATGCGGAGAATGAGTAGCGCGTGCCAAAGCACTGTGTGCCCGACAAGAGACTGGGGCACGATGACCGAATGGTGGGGACTGGAGCAAACAGCCGGGGCATGCGCGTGGCGTGGCTTTCCGGGGCAGTACGGCTCACCAGGACCCGACCGGTCTTAAGTGCGGGGTAGCGCCGGTGGTAGGAGTGCCGGGGGATGCGCCGCTTCGTGCCGGTGCAGCTGAATAGTGCTGTTCATCGGTGCGGGGCGGTGCAAATGGCGCCGACTCCCAGTAAGCGGAAGGTAGCGGGTGTGCAGACAGCACAGAGGCTCTCCTCTTCCCATGGAGGGCCTCAGGCTGGCGCAAGCCCACATTAGCGGAGATCCCCAAAAGGAATGGTGGGTCTCCCAACAGGATGGAAGGAAGGCTTGAGGGCGCCAGGCGGCCATGATGACTTCCCTGGCAGGTGAAGGCGGAGGCGGCGCTGGCGGAGTTCGAGATGTTTTGGTCCCGCAGAGGGAACAGCCAGGAGGACTCCGTCGGTGCTATAATTGCCGGCGACCGGGCCACGAGGCGCTATTGTCCCGGGGAGACAGGAAGTACACCGTCCCTCAAGGTTCGCTCGAGGACAGGGACAACGCATTCAAGGCCGGATGGCGCGTCCTCCTGGAGGAGGGCGTCCCTCGGGCGGACGCTCCGCCCAGAAGTCGTCACTAAGGGGGAACTGTGGAAGACTGCCGGCTTCGAGGCGTCCGCACCCCAGGCCGACAGGAGGAGCTCTCCCGACAGCGGGATCGTGCCCGAGGTCCAGCAGGGCCTTATGGACTCTGTGGTGTTTATACACAGCCCTGCTGGATACCTTGGGCGCCACCAGGAGTCGCTGTGGGGGGACTTATGGGCTCTGTTGTGCCTTATGACCCGGGAGTACGTCACGGTCCGCGTGACAGGAAGGTATGGCGTGCTCGGGTTGAAGTAATAGACTGATTGCCCTGACCGGAAGGAATAATAGACTGCTGGGACAGGAACACCTCCGGTCGGGGCCTATAAAGGGCGGTGCCTCAGTCAGACACTGAGCTGTGCTGGGTGGGAGAGGAGCAAAGTGTCTGGGCGAGGAGGAGAGGTTATGTGTGTGTTGGAAGAGATTTGTGAGGAGTGTGGAAGGTGCTTGGTGCACTGGAAGAAAATAAAAGATTATTGGACTATTACCTGGTCTCCGGAGTTGTACCTGAGGGTTCAAGGGTGCACTACTGCCCCCTACTGCCACAATATATATAGCAAAATACCAGGCGCTTGATAAGTAGTGTGTAAAGAAGTTATGAAAAGAAAAGCAAACATTTTAAAAATAACGTAAGATGATTGTTAATGTAATTGTTTTGTCATTGATATGAGTGTTGTTGTCATATATATATATATATATATATATATATATATATATATATATATATATATATATATATATATATATATATATATATATAAAATACCTATATTGGCGGCGAGAAGTAAAAAGAAAAGGAAACATTTTAATAATAGCGTAACATGATTGACAATGTAATTGTTTTGTCATTGTCATGAGTGTTGCTGGCATATATATATATATATATATATATATATATATATATACACACACAGACACATATATAAACATATATATATATATATACACACATATATACACACACATATATACATACTGTATATACACATATACATATCTACATATATACTGTATATACACATATATATACAAATCTACATATATATATCCACACATATATATATATTAGGTGTGACTCGATTAAAAAATTAATCCAATTAATTAGAGGCTGTGTAAGAATTAATCTTGATTAATCGTAATGTCATACGTAAATTTGCCCCAAATCGCAAATGTTTTTTTTTAATTTAAAAGTGTTTTAGTGGGCGACAGAATCAAATAATAGACATGGACATGAATATTGTAAACTGAAGCTGTTTTAATTTCTGAAAAAAAGCCTTTAAACTGCATTTGAATTCAAAACAGAAACAAAAATATCATCCCTGGTTAAAATTGGGCAGACTTAAAAATAAAGTGGTAGTTTAAGTACTTTAAGTAGATTTTCAGAATAGTATTGTCTTTAAATAATAATAACCAAAATTTCAACATAAAGTGCAGTTTTTCTTCTTAAAAAATAAGTCAGAAACATAAAAGGTAATTTGACCAACTTAATCTTTAAACTCTGAGTAACATTAGCCAAAATTATTTTGTACATTAGGCTAAAACAGTGTGATCATTGAACATTTTGTAATTAGATGTAATTAGAATTACTAACGGTCACGGAAGTCCAATGATCCCCAGTAAGAGCCACAAAGTCCGCTTTCTGTAATGCATCTAATTTTGCTTGCTTTTCAGTGTGCACAAAACCATGCTTTTATCAAGGCTTCGCTCGGAAAGTCGAAATGATCAGTCGTAGAACGCGCTTTATTCCGACTCTAACATTTTTGTAGCTGTGATGTGTGCATCAGTGTAATGGATGTACCAGGAAATCATGCATTGACAAAAGTTCCGTTTGCTTGGAATTGAAAGTGTGATTAAATGCGTTATTTTTAACGCGTTATGGAGTACATGCATCGAAGCTTCTCAGCTGTGCTTGTGCTAATAAAGGGAAACATTTTAAAAATAACGTAACATGATTCTGCGTTAACCTAATATTTTTCATACGTCCCAAACCAAGGAGATGCGAAGGTAAAATGAATCAGTAGCGCGCGTACATACTCAGTGCATCCCCTCTCGGGAATCGAACCTCGAATGTCGGCATTAGAGGCGAAGACTCTACAATTGCGCCACAGCGTGTGGCTTGTCTATGCGAGAGTATGTACTGTAGATCGGGTATATATATACATTTATATATATACCCGCATATCAGTGGAGAAGTAGAAGTTATGAAAAAGGGAACATTTTAAAAATAACGTAACATGATTGTCAATATACAGTAATTGTTTTGTGAGTGTTATTGAATGTTGCTGTCATCAAGGATTTGATTATCATTATTTCTTTCAATCAGGGTCGTATTTGTACGATGTGTTGTGTTCAAGTTACATTCCGTGTTTGTCAATCGTTGTAAAGATAAGAGGTTTCATTCATCGATTAGTTTCTTACTGCATCAATAAACAGCTCGTCTTCCTCTTTATCTGAGATGTGACAAACTGCATGCACGGGTTTTTTACACTGTCTTCCTTTAGCGGGACATTCACTTTTTCCACCGTGTGCTTTGTTTCCGCAGTAGCTGCACTTATGAATATGATTCTATGTATCAGGCGCTTCATATTTTTTTGCTGCCTTCTCAATTGTGTAATTCGGTTTTGTTCAGCACTCTTTGGAACTGTTGCTTTTGTCTGTGCACTGCGTCAGTTCACGTGAGCCGCTTGGTGTTCTTGCATCGAAGGTTCCCAGCTGTGCTGGTGCCATCTCGTGTAATGTCAGCTAAGACCCGGCACTTAAAAGTTTCTCTCGCAGTTTCAATGAGTTTGTGCCAAACACCACCCTGACCATCTCATCTTCCTCTGCATAAGCACAGTCCTTCACCGTGAATATTTACCGGCAGTGTTTGTATTGGATTGCGCTGATGGGCGGCCTTATATGGGCAGGCACTAAATTACAAGCGCTAGTGGCAGCCTGTCTATGAACTTAATTTAATATAAACTTACGGTTCACGCTGTGCTTTGTTTCCGCAGTAGCTGTACTTATGAATATGCTTGTATGCATCATTTGCTTCATAATGTTTTTCTGCCTTCTCAATTGTGAAATGGCGTTTTGTGCTCATCGCTGTTTGGAGTTCTTCCTTGTTCTCTACTTACGTAGGAGGCGTGATGATGTCACACAAACTCCGCCCCACGCCATCTCCAACTCAACTCCATTACATTATATGGAAAAATAGGTTCCAGTTATGACCCTTACGCGTAGAATTTCGAAATGAAACCTGCCCAACTTTTGTAAGTAAGCTGTAAGGAATAAGCCTGCCAAATTTCAGCCTTCTACCTACACGGGAAGTTGGAGAATTAGTGATGAGTCAGTGAGTGAGTGAGTGAGTCAGTGAGTGAGTGAGTGAGTGAGTGAGGGCTTTGCCTTTTATTAGTATAGATAAACTTAGATTTTAAATATCCCAAAAGATTTTGCTCTCCATAAAAATATATCCTGTCAAAATTATACAAATTCAAATATGAACATGCTGCATAACAAAACCTGGAAATATAAATAAAATGTGTTCCTTTCAGCAATAACAAATCAAATCATTCAGTTGTCTTTGCTCATATGTCATTTTAGAGCTGGACGCCTGGCATCTTTTTTTGGCAACAAGTTCGTTTCTGTTTGGTGTGAGGTTCTGTGTTGTGGAGATTCTCAGGATGGATTGCAGGTGCTCATCAGTGAGGCGACTCCTGTGTGCTGTTTTGTTAGTCTTTATCACTGAGAAGAGCTTCTCACACAGATATGTGCTACCAAACATGCACAAGGTTCGAGCCGCATGTAGACGGACTTTTTTTGTTCTTCAAAGTCACCAAAGCGCCGTGCAAACTCAGTGCGCTCAGTTTATCAGCAAAGTGCGTATTTGGGAACACCGTAGTGACGACTTGGTTTAACATTACTTGGCAACAGGGAAAGTGGGGCAAGTTGCACTGGTGCATTTGTGTCTCCCATAAAGCAGCTTCACTTGAAATCACTTTGTGATTGTGCACGGTAAAACGTCCGCTGAAGTGTCAGATTCTTATTTAATTCTTCTGCTTTCTGTATCTTCTGCATTGCATTCAGGTCTTTCAGGTTACCCTGATGTTTTGTCTCATAGTGCCGTCTTAGATTAAATTCTGTAATTACAGCCACATTAGCTCCACAAATGAGACACACGGGTTCAGTAAACATATACTCAGCCTCCCATCGGTTTTTAAAGGCTCTATTTTCAGAATCAACTTTTCTCTTCAGCATCGTGTGAGCTAGCTTCGCAATAACTTGCAGCATCATAAGCTAGACTTGATTAACGCGTAAGTGTTGGCAAGGCAGCTGAAGCGCTGCATTATGGGATCTGTAGTTTATTGTGTTACCAGCGCTTCATATACCGGGCCATTAATAACAATAATACAGTATATAAAATGATCTCGGGCGGATATAATTACACGCGGGCGGATGTGGCCCGCCCTTGAGTTTGACACATATGGACTAAATAGAACTTGAAAAGATATATTTTTCAAATGTGATCGCGCAATTCAGATAGAGTTGGCCGCACTACAGCCTGCATGCCTCAATAAGTCATCCTCCCTCGCTCTTACTTTTTACCGTTCATCTAATGAATACACTGAGTATGGCTTTACCAAAACAATCATTGATGGCGAATAAAGTATCCATTATTCGAGTATGTAGATCGGGTATATATATACATATATATACCCGTATCGCATAGCGAGAAGTAGTGTGTTAAAAAGCTAGAAAAGAAAAGGGAACATTTTAAAAATAGCGTAACATGACTGTCAATATACAGTATTTGTTTTGTGAGTGTTACTGAGTGTTGCTGTCATCAAGGATTTGATTATCATTATTTCTTTCAATCAGGTTCGTATTTGTAGGATGTGTTGTGTTCAAGTTACATTCCGTGTTTGTCAATCGTTGTAAAGATGACAGGTTTCATTCATCGATTCGTTTCTTACTGCATCAATAAACAGCTCGTCTTCTTCTTTATCTGAGACCTGACACACTGCATGCACGGGTTTTTTACACTGTCTTCCTTTAGCGGGACATTGACTTTTCCACGTGTGCTTTGTTTCCACAGTAGCTGGATTTATGAATATGCTTGTATGTATCAGGCGCTTCATATTTTTGCTGCCTTTTCAATTGTGTAATTCGTTTTTGTTCAGCTCTTTGGAACTGTTGCTTTTATCTGTGCACTCGTCAGTTCACGTGAGCCGCTCGGTGTACATGCATCGAAGTTCCCAGCTGTGCTGGTGCCATCTCGTGCTATGTCCATGGCTGTATTTAATGTTACCTTAGTCCTGGCACTTAAAACTTTCTCTCGCAGTTTAAGCTGAGTTTGTGCCAAACACCACCCTGACCATCTCATCTTCCTCTGCATAAGCACAGTCCTTCACCCTTGAATATTTACCCGTGGCAGTTTGCTATTGGATTGCCGCTGACGGACCCTTATATGGGTAGGCACTAAATTACAAACGCCAGCGGCAGCCTGTCTATGAACTTAATTTAAAGTTTAGGTTTACTTTGTGCTTTGTTTCAAGTAGCAGAACTCATGAATATGGTTGTATATGTCACTCGCCGCTTCTTATTGTTTCGCTGCCTTCTCAATTATATAATGCATGTTTTCTTCAGCGCTTTTTGGGCCTCTTCCTGGTATTCTACGTGCTGCGTGATTAGGTGGAAGGCGTGATGATGTCACACGAAACTCCGCCCCATGTCTTTCAAGCTCATCTCCATTACAGTAAATGGAGAAAATACCTTCCAGTTATGACCATTAGGCGTAGAATTTCGAAATGAAACCTTCCCAACTTTTGTAAGGAAGCTGTAAGGAATAACCCTACCAAATTTCAGTCCTCTACCTACACGGGAAGTTGGAGAATTAGTGATGAGTCAGTCAGTCAGTCAGTGAGTGAGTCAGTGAGGGCTTTGCCGTTTATTAGTATAGATAAACCAAACACACCAAAAATAAAGTGAAAAAAGCTCTGAAAACGCACAAGCGTAACACAAGAGGTACTTTCATAGTGAGAGCTTGAGATGACTAGGGCACGCAACTGATGATGTTTACACTTGCTGGGTAAGCACCATCTGTTTCTGCATTTTTCTCACTGCACATACAATTCCAGAATATATGCATTTTCCGAACTCCTGATCAAATTTCTTTTGAATGTTGTGTTCAAACTCTGGAGGGTTCGAGGTTAGAATCGTTCAAAGTACAAGTCACTATTGTACATCATGCTCACTGTGCAGAGATTTTTTATTGTAAAGATTTACTGAAGGTACAGTGATTAAGTCAGTTCTTTATTGGCAAGGTGTTTCTTTGGTTCCTAGTGTTGTGTTATATGCTAAAAAAACACATTTTCACTCTCTCATTCTCTGCTATTTTTTTGATAGCAAAGAAATCAATTATTATTCAATTATTTTTTTATGATGTTAGGGTTTCCAGTGTTGTTTTTGTGCTGTGTTATTGTTGTGGTTATTGTTGCTGTCACACAACCCTTAGAGCCTGGGTTCATCAGTGGCCAAGGTACCTTCTCTTTGAAATGATCATGTTCACATTGCTATTGGGGGCTTTGATGTTATCAAGTGGATTTTGCTTTACTCTATGTTTATAACTTTATAAAGAAATTTAAATAATGAAGTATGAACTTCTCCTTATGACTGTGTTTCATGTTTTATTGTTAAGGCAGGCACCCATTTGAGAGCAGCTCTTTTCTACAGGCCAGAGAATATAGATATATTTAACGGGGCATAGATACTGCAGTAATTTAAAAGATAAATCTTCAGAAAATGAAGAACAATGTTAAAAGGCACATACATGTATGCATCATATAAACATACTGTGATTATGGTCATGTGTCAGGTGTCTCAGAGCTAAATACAGCCATGTAGAAGAGTGCAGTAAAGTGCATTAGCTAGTAATTAATATTATAATTAACTGTTTGAACATTGTAATTTAATCATCTTGCTTGTGATCAAAGCATGCCAGGTGTTTTAATCTTTAATGTCTGAAATGCAAATGGATATTAAAAGGATATTTGAACAGTTTTTTGGTTACATTTCTTTAGGAAATTTTCAGTTAATTTTATTCTCTATGTAGTGCACTTCCATTTAAGAGTATGCTATACAGAAATTACAAATGTAATACAAAAAAAATTTAAATCTAAACACAATACATTATCTTGAAACATAAACGGTGAAATGTTATAAAATATGTACATTTACATGATACTGTATATTCTGAACAAATGGGCAAACACTTCGGCTGGTTCACCTGGAGAGGCTGATTTGTACAGCACATCAGACAGTTAAATGCTTTTCTCAAGGCAACTTCTGCAGAGCATTTAATGCTTCTGATTGAAAACAAATTGCCAGAAACTTCTGAAACTCCAGGCTCTCAAGATAAATAAAACTTTAAGGGATGCTCAATCCCAGTTTGGCTTACCCCATTTGTTGATTCTCATGATAATGGACTCATCTTGCCAGGCTTCGGTCTTTTTTTCTTCAGATTTACTAAGCCTTTGTTGGCTGAACGAGAATGCTCTTTCTTGAGAATGCCACTGTCATTTTTGTTGCGTTTTCCACCTTGGGACAAAATGTAGCATTTTAATCTGGACAGAATATGCCTGGAAACTGGCCATCATTTTGCTGTAAAATACAAAGAAAATGAAAAAGACTTGGTAAAAGGAAAACCAATTACAGAAATTAATAGAAAAGCAATATAAGATAGCAATGTGAAACAACCGCATTAGCAGGTATGCCATGGTAAAATAATTTAAGGAGATAAGATTGACAGTTTGAGTGGTGAATAACCAAAGGTTCTGGAATGCTCATTTTCTTTTAAGGATGCCTGCATCTTGAGATTGAAATACACAACCAGGAGTATAGACACGATATTATAACTTTTGTAGATTAATGGGGAGATTAAACCATTTTCAAATTTAAAGAGAATTTGGAAATTTTATTGCAGTAGTCAAGTCTGCTTCAGACAAATAAATAAAGTTTCTAAAATCCTTTATCCTAAGAAACCATATTAATTTTTAATACAGTCATGCTCTGACTTATGGCTCCATTTGGGACCTCCCATTTGGCTATATGTTGGTCAAAAAGTGTATAGGTCATTGCAACTGAGACTGTGGGTCTGGTGTGGCTCATTGGTATGGATACTTTAACTGTCGGTATGGAGTAGCTCAAAGTGATGTTTGAGTATCGATAGCTGTATGCTGAGCTCATGTAAGGGAAGATGGTATAGACCAAGTGTATAAGACTTAGTCATGTGGAGCAGCACCAATCAAAAAAATCCTTAAAGGGCCCTCCAAGAGTCTTAAAACATATGACACCCTGTGAAATAACAGTAATGAAAGATATATTACTGTTTACAGTTTGGAAACAGAAAAGATATTCCAGCTTCATGAAGCATGTCTTAAAAAAAAAATGCTTCCTCGCATGGCCAATCAGTACCTTGAAAACGTTTTTGACTTATTGCTGTTTTGTGGCCATTTGTTGTTTGCATGCTTCAATACATTGCCAAAAACAATGAACTTTTTTCAAAAAGAAAAAATGTAATTTTATGGAACAGAAACATATAAATACCAAAATGTCAACATAAATACATAAGAAAGATGTGTCTAGCGCAGGGGTCCTCAGTCCCAGTCCTGGAGAGCCGCAGTGGCTGCAGGTTTTTGTTCTGACCTGGTTGCTTAATTAGAAAGCAATTCTTGCCAATAAAGCACTAACAAGCTATGAAATTAAATTAACTCTGCTATGTCAGGTCATTCTCATATCCTAGATTTTCTTTCCCTTTCTATCATGCAAATGATTTGAAGGCTAAAATGGACGAGTAATTCTCAGTCCTTTACTTTTCTCTTCATTTTCTCCCAAGTATTTAATTAAACCCAATAGTGCAGATAAAAACACACAGGTGTAAATGTAAATAAGCTAAATGGAGAAATGCTGCTCTCTCTTGTCATTTGCATATTATTGATAATAAGGAGCAATTAAAATAGCTGTTTAAGACAAAATTAAGCAATAAGGGCTCAAAATCACTAAAGTGAAGCAGAAGTGTTACTTTAGCAATAAGTGCTTTTTATTAAGCAACTGGGTTGGAGCAAAACCTGCAGCCACTGCGGCTCTCCAGGACCGTGATTGACCCCTGGTCTAGCGTTAACTGCTGTACTGATGCAGATTTAGTACATGTCCTTAATGTGATATGTTTTGAAAGATTCACTAACGGACAGCCTGATGTTACATGTGGGAAAGTAGAAGCGTGTTTCTTTGCACCCTTTTTCTGTAATATTTTTCTGTTTTTTGTGTATAAGAGGATAGAATCACAAGATTGACATGCCTGTTGTGTTATTGTAGGCAACCTCAGCACAAGGCTTGGTGAGTTATACATTTCCCCTAACATGAATATTAACAATTTCTACATTGTGAACACAGTTTAGGAGGCAGATGTCTTTCTTGATCTTTTACTTGATCACAGTCATTTTTCCTTTTTGCTACGAAGACAACCTATACCACGATGAATCTCCAGTTGATGTGATATCTTCGTGGTTTGTTCGTACAGTGTCATTTGCATCAGTTTCACTATTCCTGTGAACGACTGTTGAACGATTCACTTTGTCATCATTCTCATTTCATTCAACTAATGATTCATTTTCATTTTGTTCTAAAACTGGCTTTACATCATTTTGTTTATATGCCATTGTGTTTTTTTTTTTAATTGAAGTCTCCATCCCACTCATGAATATTAATGAGTTACTATGAATTGGCAGACATTTATGATTTGTTTGTGGTATGATGTTATTTCATCCACAAGATAGCAGCAGAATACCATCCCAAGAGTTACTGTGGTTCAACTCTCCATGTCTCATCAGAACAGATTAATCCGAATAGGATTTGAAAGTAACCATAGTGACATAGAATTCCAAACTTGAGAGTCACTTGGGGTTAACACCAAGGGGAATAAGTGGTAGAGTTGGGTTCCTGTGATGCAAGAATTCACAACCAATGAGCACTCAGCCAGAAGTACAATGCAAACAATGTGGCCGTAAGGAAAGGAGCATAAACAAAAGATGCATGCCTGTCTGATATCTTGTGTTTGTGAACATTTTAAAAATAACGTAACATGATTGTCAATATACAGTAATTGTTTTGTGAGTGTTATTGAATGTTGCTGTCATCAAGGATTTGATTATCATTATTTCTTTCAATCAGGCTCGTATTTGTACGATGTGTTCAAGTTACATTCCGTGTTTGTCAGTCGTTGTAAAGATAAGAGGTTTCATTCATCGATTAGTTCCTTACTGCATCAATAAACAGCTCGTCTTCCTTTTTATCTGTGATGTGACAAACTGCATGCACGGTTTTTTACGCTGTCTTCCTTTAGCGGGACATTGACTTTTTCCACCGTGTGCTTTGTTTCCACAGTAGCTGCATTTATGAATATGCTTATCAGACGCTTCATATTTTTTGCTGCCTTTTCAATTGTGTAATTCGGTTTTTGTTCAGCGCTTTTTGGAACTGTTGCTTTTTATCTGTGCACTGCATAAGTTCACGTGAGCCACTCGGTGTACTTGCATCGAAGGTTCCCAGCTGTGCTGGTGCCATCTCGTGCTATGTCCATAGCTTTATTTAATGTTACCTTAGTCCTGGCACTTAAAACTTTCTCTGGCAGTTTCGCTGAGTTTGTGTCAAACACCACCCTGACCATCTCATCTTCCTCTCCATAAGCACAGTCCTTCACCCGTGAATATTTACCCGTGGCAGTTTGCTATTGGATTGCCGCTGACGGATGGCCTTATATGGGCAGGCACTAAATTACAAACGCCAGCGCAGCCTGTCTATGAACTTAATTTAAAGTGTAGGTTTACATCGTGCTTTGTTTCCGAAGTAGCAGAACTCGCTTCTTATTGTTTCGCTGCCTTCTCAATTATATAATGCATGTTTTCTTGAGCGCTTTTTTGAGGTCTTCCTGGTTTTCTATGTACTGCGTGATTACGTGGGAGGCGTGATGATGTCACACGAAACTCCATACCACGGCGTTGAAGCTCATCTCCATTACAGTAAATGGAAAAACTGCTTCAGTTATGACCATTACGCGTAGAATTTCGATATAAAACCTGTCCAACTTTTGTAAGGAAGCTGTAACGAATCAACCTGCCAAATTTCAGCCTTCCACCCACACGGGAAGTTGGAGAATTAGTGATGAGTCAGTGAGTGAGTGAGTGAGTCAGTGAGTGAGTGAGTCAGTGAGTGAGTGAGTCAGTGAGTGAGTGAGTGAGGGCTTTGCCTTTTATTAGTATAGATCATGGCTGGTGTGAGTTTCTAAACTCATGTGGGATTCCACCCAACGAGACAACACGCGGAAGAGCGTCCCAAAGCAATCGCAGTCTCCCACCGCTGTAGCAGTTAGCCGTATAAGCGCATCCAAAAAGATCGCAGACATGCTATTAGCGCCTGTCGTCAATGGGTCATACAAGGAACATTACAAAGATCCCGGTACAATAAATAACAGCGCTGTTGCTGTTTCAAGCTGAATAAAGCTGGTGTTAAAGTACTGAGATTCAGCTTCGTGTTTTGGGGAGCAAGACGGGGACTCGCATTTCACAGCGCACACACACACAGTCACAATGCTGTAGTAAACAGATGTGACTATATGAGTGAGGCACACAAACTCAGACGGAGAATAGGAGACGATTGCCAGAGAGAGAGAGAGAGAGACGCGCTGGGCGAGCGAGCAAGCGAGATAAGGAGAGAGAGAGAGAGACATGCTGGGCGAGCAAGCGAGATAAGGAGAAAGAGAGAGAGACGCGCTGGGCGAGCGAGATGAGAGAAAGAGAAAGACCAGCTGGCGGCGAGATGAGAGAGAGAGACACGGGGGAGCGAGCGAGATAAGGAGAGAGAGAGAAGAACCATCAGCTCCGTTGTGATCACATAACGCTCAACAGACAAAGTGTATCCATACTACTCGTATTGCAAGACATCGCTCGTTTATCAAGTCAAAATTTATTAAAAATTTTTGCTCATCTTGCAAAACACTCATAAACCAAGTTACTCGTAAACCGAGGTTCCACTGTGTGTATATATATATATATATATATATATATATATATATATATATATATATATATATATATATATATATATATATATATATATATATATATATAAAAATACCCGCTCATGCGGAGAAGTAGTGTGTTAAAGAAGCAATGAAAAGAAAAGGAAACATTTTGAAAATAACGTAACATGATTGTCAATGTAATTGTTTTGTCACTGTTGTGAGTGATGAGTGTTGTTGTCATATATATATATATATTACACACACACACATAAACATATATATATATACATATCTATACATATACACATATATATACATATATATATCTACATATATACACATACATATACACACACACATAAATACATACACACATACATACATACACACACATATATACACACAAATACATATATATATACATACACACACACATATATAAACATATATATACATATACATACATATCTACATATATACACACACAGCTATTTCAGATCAGTGCAATACACTGCTTGTTAAAACGGATAACTCCGCTCTTACGTGCAAGTCTGCGTGGATATTATGAACTATCGTATTTGTTCAAGTTCTATTTAAATTTTAAATAGAAGGAATTTTTATTTAGTCGACAGAAATATCTTTGGTAGGAATGGTAAAAACAGACAGGAATATTATTCGTGAATAAATCAACTCAAACCTTAAACAACTTATAATATTTTGCTCTCCATAAAAATTTATCCTGTCTAAATTATACAAGTTAGAAATAAAGTAAACGTTAAAAGAACAAACATTCACATTTCTTTACTCTTATGTAATTTTATATAAAAATAAACTTAGATTTTAAATATCCCAAAAGATTTTGCTCTCCATAAAAATATATCCTGTCAAAATTATACAAATTCAAATATGAACATGCTGCATAACAAAACCTAGAAATATAAATAAAATGTGTTCCTTTCAGCAATAACAAATCAAATCATTCAGTTGTCTTTGCTCATATGTCATTTTAGAGCTGGACGCCTGGCATCATTTTTGGCCACAGGTTCGTTTATGTTTGGTGTGAGGTTCTGTGTTGTGGAGATTCTCAGGATGGATTGCAGGTGCTCATCAGTGAGGCGACTCCTGTGTGCTGTTTTGTTAGTCTTTATCACTGAGAAGAGCTTCTCACACAGATATGTGCTACCAAACATGCACAAGGTTCGAGCCGCATGTAGACGGACTTTTTGTTCTTCAAAGTCACCAAAGCGCCGTGCAAACTCAGTGCGCTCAGTTTATCAGCAAAGTGCGTATTTGGGAACACCGTAGTGACGACTTGGTTTAACATTACTTGGCAACAGGGAAAGTGGGGCAAGTGCACTGGTGCATTTGTGTCTCCCATAAAAGCAGCTTCACTTGAAATCACTTTGTGATTGTGCACGGGTTAAAGCTGAAGTGTCAGATTCTTATTTAATTATGCTGCTTTCTGTATCTTCTGCATTGCATTCAGGTTAACCTGATGTTTTGTCTCATAGTGCCGTCTTAGATTAAATTCTGTAATTACAGCCACATTAGCTCCACAAATGAGACACACGGGTTCAGTAAACATATACTCAGCCTCCCATCGGTTTTAAAGGCTCTATTTTCAGAATCAACTTTTCTCTTCAGCATCGTGTGAGCTAGCCGCATAACTTGATTAACTCGGTAAGTGTTAGGCAAGGCAGCTGAAGCGCTGCATTATGGGATCTGTAGTTTATTGTGTTACCAGCGCTTCATATACCGGGCTTTAATAACAATAATACAGTATATAAAATGATCTCGCGGGCGGATATAATTACGCCGGGCGGATGTGGC
Organism: Polypterus senegalus; assembly: GCF_016835505.1. Lineage (NCBI taxonomy): Eukaryota > Metazoa > Chordata > Cladistia > Polypteriformes > Polypteridae > Polypterus > Polypterus senegalus. The sequence continues at coordinate 186,533,496 of NC_053157.1, forward strand.
CCGCGCCCTTGAGTTTGACACATATGGACTAAATAGAACTTGAAAAGATATATTTTTCAAATGTGATCGCGCAATTCAGATAGAGTTGACGCACTACAGCCTGCATGCCTCAATAAGTCATCCTCCCTCGCTCTTACTTTTTTACCGTTCATCTAATGAATACACTGAGTATGGCTTTACCAAAACAATCATTGATGGCGAATAAAGTATCCATTATTCGAGTATGTAGATCGGGTTATATATATACATATATATATATATATACCCGCGTATCGCAGCGGAGAAGTAGTGTGTTAAAAAGCTAGAAAAAGAAAAGGGAACATTTTAAAAATAACGTAACATGACTGTCAATATACAGTATTTGTTTTGTGAGTGTTACTGAGTGTTGCTGTCATCAAGGATTTGATTATCATTATTTCTTTCAATCAGGTTCGTATTTGTAGGATGTGTTGTGTTCAAGTTACATTCCGTGTTTGTCAATCGTTGTAAAGATGACAGGTTTCATTCATCGATTCGTTTCTTACTGCATCAATAAACAGCTCGTCTTCTTCTTTATCTGAGACCTGACACACTGCATGCACGGTTTTTTTTACACTGTCTTCCTTTAGCGGGACATTGACTTTTTCCAACGTGTGCTTTGTTTTGGATTTATGAATATGCTTGTATGTATCAGCGCTTCATATTTTTGCTGCCTTTTCAATTGTGTAATTCGGTTTTGTTCAGCGCTCTTTGGAACTGTTGCTTTTATCTGTGCACTCGTCAGTTCCCGTGAGCCACTCGGTGTACATGCATCGAAGGTTCCCAGCTGTGCTGGTGCCATCTCGTGCTATGTCCATGGCTGTATTTAATGTTACCTTAGTCCTGGCACTTAAAACTTTCTCTCGAGTTTAGCTGAGTTTGTACAAACACCACCCTGACCATCTCATCTTCCTCTGCATAAGCACAGTCCTTAACCCGTGAATATTTAGTGGGAGTTTGCTATTGGATTGCCGCTGACGGACGGCCTTATATGGGCAGGCACTAAATTACAAGCGCCAGCGCAGCCTGTCTATGAACTTAATTTAAAGTGTAGGTTTACATCGTGCTTTGTTTCGAGTAGCAGAACTCATGAATATGGTTGTATATGTCACTTTCGCTTCTTATTGTTTAGCTGCCTTCTCAATTATATAATGCATGTTTTCTTCAGCGCTTTTTAGGTCTTCCTGGTTTTCTATGTACTGCGTGATTACGTGGGAGGCGTGATGATGTCACACGAAACTCCGCCCCACGGCGTTGAAGCTCATCTCCATTACAGTAAATGGAAAAACTGCTTCCAGTTATGACCATTACGTAGAATTTCGATATAAAACCTGCCCAACTTTTGTAAGGAAGCTGTAAGGAATGAACCTGCCAAATTTCAGCCTTCCACCCACACGGGAAGTTGGAGAATTAGTGATGAGTCAGTGAGTGAGTGGTGAGTGAGTGAGTGAGTGAGTGAGTGAGTGAGTGAGGGCTTTGCCTTTTATTAGATATATATATACTAATAAAAGGCAAAGCCCTCACTCACTCACTCACCACTCACTCACTCACTCACCACTCATCACTAATTCTCCAACTTCCTGTGTAGGTAGAAGGCTGAAATTTGGCAGGCTCATTCCTTACAGCTTACTTACAAAAGTTGGGCAGGTTTCATTTCAAATTCTATGCCTAATGGTCATAACTGGAAGGTATTTTTCTCCATTAACTGTAATGGAGTTGAGCTGCAATGACGTGGGGGGGCGGAGTTTCGTGTGACATCATCACGCCTCCCACGTAATCACGTTAACTGACTGTCAACGCGTGCGTGAAAACCAGGAAGACCTCCAAAAGCGCTTAAGAAAACATGCATTATATAATTGAGAAGGCAGCGAAACAATAAGAAGCGAGCGAGTGACATAGAATACCATATTCATGAGTGCTGCTACCTCGGAAAGAAAGCACGGTGTAAACCTAAACTTTAAATTAAGTTCATAGACAGGCTACGCTGGCTTTCACATGCCCACAGGTAATGCGGGATACAAGTTTAATGAGAGGACGGGATATAAACGAGTTTTGATCACTTTGTAACTAAGTTAAAATTGTAGGTGAAGGGGTGTGCTTATGCAAATTCGAGACTGTGTTTGTGGGGATTGACAGTTAAAGGCGGGTGGGGAGTCACATCATCTCCCTCCCATTCATCCCATTTCACTCTGAGCTGAGCTCTGTAGCTAACGCCGTCTTCCGAAGCAACTTCGTCAGACTGCCACCAAATACTCACAGAAAAATCCACAAGTTAATACACATGCTCTCTCTAGAGTTTCTCCACACTGAATCCTCCAGGCACTACTTACAAAAGGTTACATTGACAATCGTGTTACGTTATTTTTAAAATCTTTCCTTTTCTTAGCACAAGCACAGCTGAGAAGCTTCATGCATGTGCTCCATAACGCTAAAAAATAATGCATTTAATCACACTTTGCATTACAAGCAAAGGGAGCTTTTGTCAATGCATGATTTCCTGGTACACCGATTACATTGATCAGCGCATCCCGATTCATTTTACCCTCGCACCACCTTAGTTTGAGAAGAAGTATGAAAAAATATGAGGTTAACACAGAAAAACAGATCACCAATTCAAGCTTTATGAATAATCGATTCGCCATCAATAATTGTTTTGGTAAAGCCATCCTCCTTCCATTTTATAATTTTTCCGCCATTAGCCATGATTAAATGAGCGGTAAAAAAGTAAGAGCAAAGCGAAGCGTGACTTATTTAGGCAGGCATATATATGACAGCAACACTCATGACAATGTCAATCATGTTACGTTATTATTAAAATGTTTCCTTTTCTTTTTCATTACTTCTTTAACACACTACTTCACCGCTGGAGGCGGGTATTTTGCTATATATATAATATATGAATTACCTCCAAAGAGCGCTGAGACTTTTGATATCATGAGCGTGTGTACAAAAGGGTCTCCTGCCCAGCAAAAGTCGAGCAGCCAGCGTGCTTAGCGCATAGCGCCGCCTTTGAGGCGCTGACTGCGCTTCTGCTTTAAGTCAAAGTGAGCACTTTTAATTTTTTCATCCTCCCCCTGCGCTATAGCCCAGACAAGTGCAAACACGGGACCCCTTTTCTACACCACGGCAAAATAATATTAAGGCAATTCACACTTTCTTTTGCACGTATACGATTATGAGGTCCTAAACTCGGATTATGAATTCACGCACGAGTGGAGGACTGACAGTGCCATCACAGCCGATTAATGGCGGGACGTCTCACCAGTCTACACACGACCCACCGCGACTGTCCCCAAAAGGCATCATAACGCCAGCGACACACTCTCTATACTATATAAAAGAAAAAGGCAACTTTCCTTTCTTTACACCTTTTTTCCTTTTATGCCAAACCAAAGCCTTTCTCTCTTAACACTGCAGAGGTCACAAAAATAATTTTCTTTAAATGCCGGTAAGGCACATTTACCAGAGGCACAAATTTGAATGTTCACATAGAAAATGTAATTTCTATACCACAGCCGTCGTGTAGCGCCTTTCAAAAGGGATCTACTACCGAGAGATGATCCATATACATTTTAGCTGCTGTTAGTTACTTACCTGTTGTGTTACACCGTCTTTAAAATGTAGTTTACCCACAACCACTCCAGTAGTGCTCAATGTACCTGTACTTCTTGAAAGCGTTAATGTTTTACAGTTTAATAACTTATAGACTATATTTTATTATTTTCCCTTGCACTCAGTGACCAAAGCTATACACACACATATAGACACATACAAACATACACACAAGTATATGTATGTGTATCTATATGTATACACACGCACACACACCTATCTACATTATATATATATATATATATATATATATATATATATATATATACACACACACATATAAATTTGTGTGTGTATGTATATATATATATGTATATGTAGATATGTATATAGATATGTAGATATGAAGATATGTATGTGTATATATATATATATATATGTATGTGTGTATGTATGTATGTATGTGTGTGTGTGTGTGTGTATATGACAGCAGCAATCCAAGCTGTGAGAAAACAGTAAAAAGGAGGCATGTCAGACGTCGTGGTACATTTTCTGATGCAGCTAGACGAAAATAACTTTGTGACGCTGCCACCAAATACATAAAACAATTACTTTGACAATCATGTTACATTATATTTAAAATGTTTCCTTTTCTTTTCATAACTTCTTTAACACATGACATCAGCTAAGCCTGGTATTTTGCTATATATATATATATCACAGCTTACACTCATAACAGTGACAAAACAATTACATTAACAATTATGTTACGCTATTTTAAAAAATTTTTCCTTTTCTTTTCGTACCTTCTTTAACACACTACTTCTCTGCTGCTGCTGGTATTCTGCTAGTATATATATATATATATATATATATATATATATATAGAAGATATAAAATAAATGGAAACATTTTAATAATAACGTAACTTGATTGACAATGTAATTGTTTTGTCATTGTCATGAGTGTTGCTATATATATATATATATATATATATATATATATATATATATATATATATATATATATATATATATATATATATATACATACATGTGTACATATATACAAACACACATATACTATGGGGTGCCAAACAGGCAAATACATTGATTTTCTGAATATATAAAGTCAAAATTTGAATATATAAAGTCAAAACTTTTTTCTGAATATATAAAGTCAAAACTTGAATATATAAAGTCAGTGCTGGAATATATAAAGTCAAAACCTGATTATATAAAGTCAACATCGGAGTATATAAACTCATTCCTGGATATATAAAGTCAAACTCATATATATTGATTGAAACGACTCTGAACTGAACTAAGTTAACGAAAACGTATTCAGAAAAATCAATTAAAAAAACCCTGTTCGGTTAATGTTTTGAAAATGATGCATGTGCCCTGCCCAGGATTGGTTCCTGCCTTGCGCCCAGTGTTGGCTGGGATTGGCTCCAGCAGACCCCCCGTGACCCTGTGGTCGGATTCAACGGGTTGGGAAATGGATGGATATTCCAACGCTGAGTTTGTATATTCCGACGCTGACTTTATATATTGAAGTTTTGACTTTATGTATTCCAGCGCATACTTTATATATTCCAACGCTGAATTTATATATTCAAGTTTTGACTTTATATATTCCAGCGCTTACTTTATATATTCCGAAATATTCCAACGCCGTCTTTATATAATCAAGTTTTGACTTTATATATTCGGGAATTACTTTATATATACAAGTTTTGACTTTATATAGTTAAATTTAGTCATCATTGCATAACTTTTTCTTTACCATAGAAATTTAAAGACTAAATTCAACTTCCATTCCTACCAAAGATATTCCTGGCGACTAAATAGAACCTACTTATATCCAAATTCGAGCTATTGAGCTGTCACCTGCCTGCCTGAATAAGTCCCCCTCGCTTCGCTCTTACTTTTATACCGTTCATTTAATCATGGCTAGTGGCGGAAAAATTATAAAATGGAAGGAGGATTACACTGAGTATGGCTTTACCAAAACAATTATTGATGGCTTAATCGATTATTCATAAAGCTTCAATTGGTGATCTGTTTTTCTGTGTTAACCTCATATTTTTTATACTTCTTCTCAAACCAAGGGGGTGCGAGGGTAAAATGAATCGGGAAGCACTGATCAATGTAATCGGTGTACCAGGAAATCATGCATTGACAGAAGTTCCCCTTTGCTTGGAATGCAAAGTGTGATTAAATGCATTATTTTTTAACGCGTTATGAAGCACATGCATCGAAGCTTCTCAGCTGTGCTTATGCTAAGAAAAGGAAAGATTTTAAAAATAACAACACGATTGTCAATGTAACCTTTTGTAAGTAGTGCCTGGAGGATTCAGTGTGGAGAAACTCAAGAGACAGCGTGTGTATTAACTTGTGGATTTTTCTGTGAGTATTTGGTGGCAGCGTCACAAAGTCGCTTCTGTAAGACTGCGAAGCTGCGAGCTCAGCTCAGAGCGAAATGAGGTGAATGGGAGGGGAGATGATGACGTGACTCCCCCACCCGCCTTAACTGTCAATCCCCCATAAACACAGTCTCTCGGAATTTGCATAAGCACAGACCTTCACCTGCAATTTTAACTTAGTTACAAAGTGATCAAAACTCTCGTTTATATCCTGCGTCCTCTCAGTAAACTTGTATCCCGCATTAACCGTGGGCATGACAAACGCCAGCGGCAGCCTGTCTATGAACTTAATTTAAACTTTAGCCTGCCAAATTTCAGTCTTTCACCTACATGGGAAGTTGGAGAATTAGTGATGAGTGAGTCAGTCAACCAGTCAGTGAGGGCTTTGCCTTTTATTAGTATAAACTAGCAAAATACCTGCACTTCGCAGCGGAGAAGTAGTGTGTTAAAGAAGTAATGAAAAACAAAAGGAAACATTTTGAAAATAACGTAACATGATTGTCAATGTAATTGTTTTGTGACTGTTATGAGTGTTTCTGTCATCAAGGATTTGATTATCATTATTTCTTTCAATCAGGATTGTATTTGGAGGATGTGTTGTGTTCAAGTTATATTCTGTGTTTGTCAACTGTTGTAAAGATATCAGGTTTCATTCATCAAAGTGTTCACTACCCAAATCGGTACTCGTGAATCTAAGATGTTTAACAGGCATTCCCGGTATTAAGTTGTGGATTTGCCTGCGAATATTTAGCGGCAGCGTGTCTATGAACTTAATTTAAACTTAAGCTTTACACCTTGCTTTCCTATTGATATGTCTACAAAGGCTTGTTCAGCTTCAGAGGGTTGTTCCTTTCTTACTGCATCAATAAACAGCTCGTCTTCCTCTTTATCTGAGACATCACACACTGCATGCACGGATTTTCCTTTCGCAGTCCTGCAAACTTCAGCGAAGTGGTTGAATTTACCACATTTTTTACACTGTCTTCCTTTAGCTGGATATTGACTTTTTCCACCGTGTGCTTTGTTTCCGCAGTACCTGCACTTATGAATATGCTTGTATGCGTCACACGCTTCATATTGTTTCGCTGCCTTCTTAATTGTGTAATGCGTTTTTTGTTCAGTGATCTTTGGAGGTCTTGCTTTTTGTGTGCGTACTGCGTTCAGAGTCAGTTCACGTGAGCTGCTCGGAGTACATGCATCGAAGGTTCTCAGCTATGGTTGTGCTATGTCGTGCGATCTTGCGATGTCCACGGCTTTATTGAATGTTAGCTCAGATCCGGCACTTAAAAGTTTCTCTTGCACTTTCGCTGAGTTTGTGCCAAACACTATTCTATCCCTGACCATCTCATCCTCGTTTGCATAAGCACAGTCAATCACCAGCAATTTTAACTCCGTTACAAAGTGATCAAAAGTCTCGTTTATACCCTGCATCTTCTCATTAGACTTGTATCTCTCGAATATCTTGTGAGATCTTGCGATGTCCACGGATTTATTTAATGTTAGCTCAGACCTGGCACTTAAAAGTTTCTCTCACACTTTTGCTGAGTTTGTGCCAAACACTATTCAGTCCCTGACCATGTAATCTTCGTTTACATAAGAACAGTCCTTCACCAGAAATTTTTACTCCGTTACAAAGTGATCAAAAGTCTCATTTATACCCTGCGTCTTCTCATTAAACTTGTATCTCGCGAATATCATATTCGTCTTAGGCATGACATACGCCAGCAGCAGCGTGTCTATGAACTTAATTTAAACTTAAGGTTTACACCGTGCTTTGTTTCCGCAGTATCTGCATTTATGAATATGCTTGTATGCGTCACTCGCTTCATATTCTTTTGCTGCCTTCTCAATTGTGTAATGCGTTTTTTGTTCAGTGCTCTTTGGAGCTCTTGGTTGTTCTCTGCGTACTGCGTTCACAGTCAGTTCACGTGAGCCGCTCGGAGTACATGCATCGAAGGTTCTCAGCTGTGCTTGTGCTATCTTGTGCAATCTTGCAATGTCCACGGCTTTAATTAATGTTAGCTAAGACCCGGCACTTACAAGTTTCTCTCACACTTTCACTGAGTCTGTCCCTGACCATCACATCTTTGTTTGCATAAGCACAGTCCTTCACCTGCGAATATTTAGCGGCAACGTGTCTATTGGATTGTTGCTGACAGACGGCCTTATATGGGCAGGCACTCAATTACGTGGGAGTCTTGACGATAAGGGACGCAACTCCGCCTCACACGGCGACCGAGCTGCAGGCTTTGGCCATATATATGTATGTAAGTAGGTTCCAGTTATGACTGTTACACATAGAATTTCGAAATGTAACCTGCCTAACTTTTGTAAGTAAGCTATAAGGAATGAGCCTGCCAAATTTCAGCCTTCTACCTACACGGGAAGTTGGAGAATTAGTGATGAATGAGTCAGTCAGTCAGTGAGGGCTTTGCCTTTTATTAGTATATAGATATATATACAAAGTATACTGTATATATAAATAGTATATATATATATATACAGTGGGTACGGAAAGTATTCAGACCCCCTTCAATTTTTCACTCTTTGTTATATTGCAGCCATTTGCTAAAATCATTTAAATTAATTTTTTCCCTCATTAATGTACACACAGCACCCCATATTGATAGACAAAAAATAATTTTTGAAATTGTTGCAGATTTATTAAAAAAGAAAAACTGAAATATCACATGGTCCTAAGTATTCAGACCCTTTGCTCAGTATTTAGTAGAAGCTCCCTTTTGAGCTAATATAGCCATGAGTTTTCTTGGGAAAGATGCAACAGGTTTTTCACACCTGGATTTGGGGATCCTCTGCCATTCCTCCTTGCAGATCCTCTCCAGTTCTGTCAGGTTGGATGGTAAACGTTGGTGGACAGCCATTTTTAGGTCTCTCCAGAGATGCTCAATTGGGTTTAAGTCAGGGCTCTGGCTGGGCCATTCAAGAACAGTCACAGAGTTGTTGTGAAGCCACTCCTTCGTTATTTTAGCTGTGTGCCTAGGGTTATTGTCTTGTTGGAAGGTAAACCTTCAGCCCAGTCTGAGGTCCTTAGCACTCTGGAGAAGGTTTTTGTCCAGGATATCCCTGTACTTGGCCGCATTCATCTTTCCCTCGATTGCAACCAGACGTCCTGTCCCCCCACAGCATGATGCTGCCACCACCATGCTTCACTGTGGGGACTGTATTGGACAAATGATGAGCAGTGCCTGGTTGTTTCCACACATACCGCTTAGAATTAAGGCCAAAAAGTTCTATCTTGGTCTCCTCAGACCAGAGAATCTTATTTCTCACCATCTCAGAGTCCTTCAGGTGTCTTTTATCAAACTCCAAGATAGAACTTTTTGGCCTTAATTCTTTATGAAGTTCTAATTTGTCTTTTACTCTGTCTTTTAATTCTGAGCCGGATTAGACATGTTTTCTTTTTTCAATTCCACTTGTTCCTGGCTGATAATTACTTTCCTTATTTTCCGAATTTGCACTTAGATTATTCTTTTTCGCTCTTTTTTCTCTCAAACACTTTTGAGTCTCTTTTCTCTGTGCTGCTTTCTTCTTCGTTTAGTCGTCAACGTTTCATTTATAACATACTGTCCTTATACGCTTTATATGTGCTGGGAGCACTGGATCAGTGTCAGCTCCAATCATTTAGACGACTGAATGTTTTGCTGCCTCTTGACTTATTTGATATTGATTGTAAGTAGGGCATATCTTGCAAGAATCTCATGTTCCATGTCATCGTGAGATGGTCCTGGGTCAATCTCTTGGCACAAAGTCTCATGTTTAAGGTCCCTGTGAGATGCTCTGTGGCCAATCTCTTTCATCTCGCGGTTTCTTTTAAATGTCTTCCGTGATTCCCTGATCTTAACGTGAAGATCATGTCTCGACGCCCTTGTGTTTCTCTCCAGGATTTTTTTTATGAAATATATATAAATAACATTTATGTGTTTGTGTGTATGCATTGAGAGGGAAAGGTTAGGAGCATGCGCTAATACAGTGCGTTGCTGCACTCACCACATGATAAACCAATTCAAGATTCCAGATTAGGACCAAAGTACAGCCATGTGAAAGGTAACACCTCAGCAGTACACTAGTTCAGAAGGAATGGAAGAGTGTGAGGTTTTTTTATGGTGGCTGGAGTGCCAGTTCTGCCACCAACCCCCAGATTTTTCCCCCCAGGTTGGAGGGCCTACATGCGAGGCTGGATGCAGGTTATTGTAATACTCTGGATGGAGTAATTGCAGGTTAAGGGCCATGCCCAAGGGCCCAATGGAGTTGGGTCACTACTGGATTTGAACCGGCAACCTTACAATTGCTAGTCCAGATCCCTAGCATCAGAGCCACCACTCTGAACACTTTTTATTGTATTTTTGTCACTCTTCTGAAGAGACTTGCAAAAAATAATTATTTTTTACTATGTACACATAATAATAAACTTGAATTGTATTGTATAATTGAAAAAAATATTCATGGACTGTACTTGCCCATCTGTAACGTAAATATCCTTATAATTGCTTCATGAAAATTTTTGTGCATTTAAATAACTGATAACTAACTAGGTTTCAGACCTCCAAAGGTAAAATAACTAGCCATGCTATTAAGAAATAAAAAGAAAAAAGGTCAAAGCCAACAAGGAAAGCGTCCTCTTTGTGGTCATAGCAGATAATAGACTGTCAGACCATTTCCTCTCTGATGGTTCTTGTCTCTGTAATTCTAGAAGTGAATGAGGAAGTAAGCGAACACAAGTGTTTCTGTAATAGACAGTGTATAAAAAACCCTCCACAGAGAGGCCCAGGGGACACATTCTCAGTTTCAGTGCACTGAATAACTTGCTTGTTCTGCTATTTTTGTAGTTGAATTTGTGTTTCCGTAAGGAAAGAACACTTCAATCCTTCAGTAAAATTTTTTTTAGTTTTGATGGTGGGTGGAGATGGCAAGTTAATATTTTCCCCACTACCTCGTTTTCTTAATAAATTAACTTTCTTTTTTTACTGGCTATGGTACTTTGTAATTTAAAATATTGTGATAATTTAGCTTACCTCATATTTTCTTACAGATGTTATCATTGAGAAGTGTTATTTAGTAAAGTTGGCAAAAAAGGGTATATTTGTATATTTCTTTCTTTATTAATATACCTCTTTTAATTAATTCTGGGAATCATTATAACTCCAAACAATGTTCTGTTTTTCTTTAACGTGAGAAATACTTTTGTAAATACAGAATACAATTTCTTAATATTGTCACTTGCCTGCCTTTGTACCAAAATGTGTCAGGCATGGGTCCGTAAAGTTGACTCATGACTGAATCATTTGCATATCAGAAAATGTTGTGGACAAGCAATCCAGAAATGACACATAGTATGCATCTGGACTTGTTACAGTATATATGGTATCTATATAATAGCTCCAGATAAAATCTGACTTGATAAAACTAATGTAACATTTATTAATAAGGGTCAAAGGAAAAATCTTGACTGCAAAAGGTGTTTATGGGATTGACAATCTCTGCAATTTTAGTTTTATTCAGCTTTTGGAAGTGACACAGTCTGACCTTGTCTCCCCCATTCGGAGGAGTGCTAGATAAGAAAATGTGAATAATTTATGTGTTGTATGAAAATCATCTGGTCAGCTAAAATAAAGACAGCAATATAAATATAACATTTTTTCCTCACTTGAAAGGTTTTCTGACTGCATATTCAAATTTTCTACACTGATTGAAATCAAGAATTTGAGGGTCCAGGCCAAAATTCCACCTAACCTTAACTAGGCATTCTCCATCCATCCATCCATTATCCAACCCGCTATATCCTAACTACAGGGTCACGGGGGTCTGTTGTAAGCCAATCCCAGGCAACACAGGGCACAAGGCAGGAAACAAACCCTGGGCAGGATGCCAGCCCACCACAGTGCGTTGAAGCACACACACACACCGACACACCAAGCACACACTAGGGACAATTTAGAATCGCCAATGCATCTAACCTGCATGTCTTTGGACTGTGGGAGGAACCCCACGCAGACACAAGGAGAACATGCAAACTCCACGCAGGGAGGACCTGGGAAGCAAACTCAGGTCCTAACTGCGAGGCAACAACACTACCCACTGCGCCACCATGCCGCCCCAACTAGGCATTCTCCCTAACATAAATATTCTTAAGCAGTTCCTTTTTTTTTAAGCTTTGTCCTTGGATTTGATGGAGTTGGTCTTGTGGCAAGTTAGGGTATGCATCAGAACCAACTGCATAGGACTTTGATCAGGTGGTGGTGGCACAGAATGCCACTACTGAAGAACCAGAAAAGAAAATGCAGAAAAATAAAGATTAATAATTATTGCAGATTCACTGAAGAGTGTGATAATTCTATGGAAATCTAGTTTAATTAGTATGTTACTAAAATGTGAAATTACAAAAGTAGGTTTTTAGGAGTTTTGGTAAAGTATTCCATATTTTTGGTGCATAACCTCAAAATGATGATTCGTCACATCTTTTTTGTGTGGCTGTTGGAATAATAAGTAGGCTGTTATTAGAATATCTAAGATTTTGACTTGGAACATAGGGGGACAGGCACTCCAAAGTACAGGAAGGAGTAAGATTATTTACTCTTTAAAGAACATTGGTAATCAATACAACAACACTAAAGGTGGTGAGATATTCTAAGATTTTCTTTTTCTGACTAAAATTCTTGCTGTTGCAATCTGAACAAACTGCAGCTGATTGATGTTTTTATTGAGTAGACCAGTTAGGTGTGCATTACAGTAATCTAGCTGACTTAAACCAATGAATTCATTTCTTAGCTTTGTGCAGTGTTATAAGAGGTCTAACTTTTGCAATGTTCCTTAAATGGAAAAATGCAGTAATAGTAATATGATTAATATGTGATTTATAGTTTAGGTCAGAGTCCATGATTACACCTAAATTGTTTGCTTCTGCCTTGACTTTTACTTCTAAAGGATAAAATTTATTTCTGATACCTTCATTGTTTCCATTTTTACTAATGACTAATATTTCAGTTTTTTTCTTATTTAGCTTGAGGAATGTACTACTTATCCATTCAGAAATATAAGACAGACATCGGTTTAGAGAGCCCAGAGTTTCAGTGTCATCAGGTGCTATAAATTGGTAAAGCTGCATGTCATCTTTATTGATGTGTTTTGAAATAATTTGGCTTAATAGAAACATAGACATTGTACATAACAGCGGATCAAAATAGATTCTTGTAGTATGTAGTATACAACAACAATATTATCAATATCAATATTTTCTACCTTTTAAATAAGGCCGAAACCAAATTTAAGTTACTGCCAGACAGACCCACCCATTGGCTAAGTCAATTTAAAAGAATATTGTGGTCTATGGTGTCAAATTCTGTGCTCATGTCTAATAAATAATAATAACATCTCTAATAGAGCAAGAATAGGTATGTGGCCTCTGTAAGCACTATACCACAAGTTATTTCCTACTTTAAGCAGTACAATTTCTGTGCTGTGATTTGTTCGAAAACATAAATAATCAAGGATAGAATTTTTATTTAGTTATTTCATTGCTGAGAAGATTTGTTTAAAAAGGCAGGTTAGAAATAGATTTAAAGTTACTAAGTACAAAGGAGTCAAGATTATTTTTCTTGAGCAGGAGTTCATTATGTCAAATATATAGTCAATTAGCACATTGGAGACTTCTTTAAAAAAGTCTTTTGGGATGGTTAAAGGGCACAAATAGAAGCTTTTAACTGAGAAATATTTCTACATATTGCAGGTGTTAAAGATAATTTATCTTTGAGGGATCCATCCATCCATCCATTATCCAACCCGCTATATTCTAACTACAGGGTCACGGGGGGTCTGCTGGAGTCAATCCGAGCCAACATAGGGTGCAAGGCAGGAAACAAAACCCGGGCAGGGCGCCAGCCCACCGCAGTGGACTGTTTCAATTTAAAATAAAGGTCAATGTAGTTTAAGTTATTTCAAAGTAAGAACTATAGAAATAGCCAACACACTTTCGGGCATTGTTCCTGTTAACATACTTTTGTACATTTGTTCCTGAAAATGATTCAGTCCTTGCTGGGGAGAAACTATTTCTAAATTTGAATTCATGCTCCAACCCACATATTATTCATACTGGTATAAGTCTGATGCAATTATAATGATGCTTGGATGAAAGTTCTCTCAGATGTGTGATAGAAAAGTGGCTAACGATTTTGGAACATGCAGAAGCATTAGAAAAAAAATCTAAGATTTTTAGGTTCTCTGATGTTGAAAGATAACATTTGTTTGGAGTAGAACATTTTTTTTTGAGGAGAAACCAGATGAGGCAGCCTTCAACATGTTGCGGTGTGTGTCATACACTCAGATGGATGGTCTCTATTTTTATTTTCTTTTATAAATTGCCTTGATGAAATACCTCTATCTATTAACTAATTGTGAATAATTATAATGCATGTGGAAACAGTGATATTTAGTGGGATATTATAGATAGATAGCTAGCTAGCAGTGGTGTGATAACATAACAAAAATGAGTCTTACCTGTAAGTGGAGGAAAATGATACTGGGTACGTCCACGTGTCAAGGTTAAATTCTCCTATACAGCTCTCCCACTACTTCTTATGACATTTGGCTCATTTGCCATCCACAAACCCCATTTCCAACAAAGTTGAGACACTTTCTAAAAATGCAATAAAACTAAATTCTGTAATTTGGTAATTTATTTGAACCTTTATTTAACAGGTAAAAGGACAAAGAATAGATGTTCAGTGTTTTCACTGACAAACTTAATTATATTTGTTAAACATAAACACATTTAGAAATTGATGTCTGCAACACATTCCAAAAAAGTTTGGACAGAGGCAAGTTTACCACTGTGTCACATCCCCTTTTCTTTTAAATACACTTCTTAATTGTTTGGGAACAGAAGAAAGTAATTGTTGCGGTTTTTCAAGTGGAGTTTTTGCCCATTCTTGCTGTACACAAGACTTGACCAGTCACACACATGGACTCTCTGTCTACAAAGCCACACTTTTATAATTTGTGCAGAATGTTGCCTGACATTGTCCTGCTGAAATTTACATTGAGCTCCTGGGAAAAGGCGTCGTCTTGACGGGAGCATATGTTTCTCTAAAATTCCAATGTAAGCCTCTGCATCAATGGTGCACGTATACAGATCCCCAATGCTATGGGCACTGATGCACCCCCATACCATCACAGATGCTGTTTTTTGCACCTTTTGTTGATAACAGTCTGGATGGTCTTTTTCATCTTTGGCATGTAGAATGCAATGTCCCATAAACAAGGTGAAACGTGGACTTATCTGACCATTATCTTCGGTGCATCTCAGATGAGCAGACCCAGAGAACTTACCGATGTTTCTGCACAGAATTGATGTATAGCTTCCTCTTTGCATAATACAGTTTCAGGGAGCATTTCTTGATGCAATGGCAAAATGTGTTAAGCAACAATGATTTCCCAAAGTACTCCCAAGCCCATGAGGCTTCGTCCGTCACAGTAGCATGACAGTTTCTAAAGCAGTACTGCCTAAGGGCTCAAAGGTCACGCACATTCAGCAGTGGTTTCTGCCCTTGGCCTTTAAGAACAGAGATATGTCCTGACTCCCTGAATCTTTTTACAATGTTATTAACTGTAGATGGGGACAGACCTAATTCTTTGCTATCCTGTGTTGAGGAATATTGGCAGATAATTCTCTTACAAAGTCCAGCTCAAATTGGTGAGCCACAACCCATCTTTGCTTGCAAAGACTGAGCCTTTGGCAGATGCTCTTTTTATACCCAATCTTGATACCCACGTCTGTTGCCAGTTATCCCGCTAATTGAGAAACCTTACAGAATATTACTTGTATAAACTTTACAGTCTTACTTTGCCTATGGCCCAGCTTTTTTGGAGTGTGTTGCAAGCATCAATTTCTAAATGTGTTTATGTTTAACAAACAGAATTAAGCTTCTTGGTGAAAACACTGAAAATCTTTTCTTTGCCCCTTTGCCTGTTAAATAAAGGTTCTTGTGAATTACGAAATTACAGATTTTATTTTTTATTGCATTTTTAAAGTGTCCCAACTTTTTTAGAAATTGAGCTTGTATCTCCAAAGAAAAAATCCAATGAAAGGTTTAGACTCTTATCTTTTAATCACAACATATACATTTTTATTCCTGTCTCATACCTCCTGGGACCCATGGTCTGTCTGGGTCACTCTTCAGGTGTTCCCTTCATTTTTAACTTTTTTTAAAGTACTTCTGCTGACTCCTGTGTCTTGCTTGCTTGCATGTTAGATTAACTGCAAGTCGAAATTAGCCTAATACAATTAGAAGTAGGTGTTTTTGTGCCTGTACAATTTGGTTGCCTGACCTCCAAATCCACATAGTTTTGGGTTTGTGCCTGGAGCTGCTGGAATTGACTCTGGTTCTCCATAATCCTGTAACCCTATTCAAAAAAAGTAGAGGGATGGGGGTTGATTTGTTTTCGATCCAACTTTTGTAAAAATGATCTATTTCTATGGAATGTTGTGTGATTTCAAAAAAATCAATAACATTTTTAAAAAAGTAGGCTCACATAATCCTTAAAGACTTAATGTTTACTATATTTCACTAAAAGAATGAATGTATATATTCCAGACAGGAAGGTTATGATACATGTCACAATATATTTTTATTATTATTAATTTCTCCTCGTTACTAATTTACTGTTTACTAGATTAACCTGATTGATTAATTAAGTTATGTGGAAATTACCTATGTAGCCATTTATTTTGTCCATTCAAGTTATTCCCCTTCATAATTTTTATGATACACGTACTAAAGGCTAAGATACTGTAGGCAGTGAAGCAAAGAATGTTTACATAAAGAAATCAAATGGCCTAAAGGGCAAGAATAGAAAATTCAGCAACACTTCACATTGTTCCTTATTAGGATGTACATGCTGTCAAAAGAAAGGACAAATGCCACAAAAACATTTGGGGGTAGTTACCATGTATAATGGAAGTTGGGTTTGGGAATAAGCAGTGAAATTGTTTTCCAACACTGAGTTCAAAACAGAATTGATTTATATGAGACAAAATGGCAATTTTAAAGTTGGCCAGAGGAAGTGGGGTTATCCGGGTTGGAACTGGAAGTGAGGTAATGTGACTGGAACTGGAAGAGGCGTCATCGGGACTGGAAGTGATGTCATTGGGGCCAAGCAGAATATTCTATAACTGGTCTGGAGAAGAAAGAGAGAAAGGGTTAGTGCACTCTACCACCCTCTCGTCTGGCATGGAATTACCCTCATTCGAGCCCTTTAGCTGTCTCTCATGCGCAAATGTGTGACAATGCATAGTAGTTACTCAGCAACTACCACTGTAATTTTATGTTTGTGGAAAATTAAGTAATTACCAGTATTAATGTAACATTATACTGTAGTTAAACTGTTATTTGCAGAGAACACCATAATAAGAAACTTATTGTAAAGTGATAACAAATATTGTTTATAAATTTTTCTTTTTTGCTTTTTGTAAGAAAAAAGAATCTGGATTAGCAAATATGGGAACTTTGCATTATAGTGGCTGACATAAAATAATGCAGATTCTCTTGCCATTCAATTTTGGAGCTCCTTCCATGAAATGCATTTTAATCTTTTAGTTATGAATCTGAAATGATTGTTGTGCCAGCTAGCTCCTTAATTTTCAGTGTATTATGCATTAGACTCCAAGACATATTAATACCTTTACAATATTCATTATAAATTACAGTTATTAACATGCTTCATAACAACTCTCTAGTGATTTTCATTAGATTTGTAGTCTTTCATATGCTGTATATTACGTTACATAAAAAATACTGTTATCTGGCTCTTCCAGGGGCTAGCAAGTAGCAATAATTAATGTTTCCTAATTTTCTCATATACATTTATATTCTTGAAGTTTAATAAAACTGGTAAATACATCATTCAAATGAAAAATGCATTAGAATTTTTTTTTTAAATCTCACTGTAGCATTTTAATTTATTTCACAACTCTGCAATGGAAAGTGCAAGTTCAGAAAACAAATGGATATAGATTCATAATAAAAGCTTATATTAAATTCGTCTCTCTATTTTTTGCAGGAACCATGTGAAAACATGATTTTATCCAATAATGACAGTTGCAGTAAATGCAGTTCTAAAGACTATTTTGGCAATTCATGCAGAAATTTCACCTAATTTTCATCAAATTGTGCTTGGTTGATGGAATAGTGCCAAGTTTAGTCAATGCTAAAACCTACTGTGCATAATTTTATTCCTGCCTGGGAATTAGCAGAAGATGCTGTATGCTCTTATTGTTGACAGAAGAATAACACACTAACATATAGGACTAAAACATTTGACTCTTCAGAGATAACCTAAATAAATGGTATGTGTATATATATGTATGTATATAAATGTGTTTATATATATATATATATATATATATATATATATATATATATATATATATATATATATATATATATATATATATATATATATATATATATATATATATATATATATATGTGTGTATCTATATATATATATATATATATATATATATATATATATATATACTAGCAAAATACCTAAACAGCGAGAGAGTAGTGTGTTAAAGTAATGAAAAGAAAAGGAAACATTTTAAAAATAACGTAACGTGATTGACAATTTAATTGTTATTGTTTTGTCACTGTTATGAGTGTTGCTGTCATATATATATATATATATATATATATATATATATATATATATATATATATACATATATATACATACAGTGGTGTGAAAAACTATTTGCCCCCTTACTGATTTCTTATTCTTTTGCATGTTTGTCACACAAAAAGTTTCTGATCATCAAACACATTTAACCATTAGTCAAATATAACACAAGTAAACACAAAATGCAGTTTTTAAATGATGGTTTTATTATTTAGGGAGAAAAAAAATCCAAACCTACATGGCACTGTGTGAAAAAGTAATTGCCCCTTGTTAAAAATAACCTAACTGTGGTGTATCACACCTGAGTTCAATTTCCGTAGCCACCCCAGGCCTGATTACTGCCACACCTGTTTCAATCAAGAAATCACTTAAATAGGAGCTGCCTGACACAGACAAGTAGACCAAAAGCACCTCAAAAGCTAGACATCATGCCAAGATCCAAAGAAATTCAGGAACAAATGAGAACAGAAGTAATTGAGATCTATCAGTCAGGTAAAGGTTATAAAGCCATTTCTAAAGCTTTGGGATTCCAGCGAACCACAGTGAGAGCCATTATCCACAAATGGCAAAAAAACATGGAACAGTGGTGAACCTTCCCAGAAGTGGCAGGCCGACCAAAATTACCCCAAGAGTGCAGAGGCGACTCATCCGAGAGGTCACAAAGACCCCAGGACAATGTCTAAAGAACTGCAGGCCTCACTTGCCTCAATTAAGGTCAGTGTTCACGACTCCACCATAAGAAAGAGCCTGGGCAAAAACGGCCTGCATGGCAGATTTCCAAGACGCAAACCACTGTTAAGCAAAAAGAACATTAGGGCTCATTTCAATTTTGCTAAGAAACATCTCAATGATTGCCAAGACTTTTGGGAAAATACCTTGTGGACTGATGAGATAAAAGTTGAACTTTTTGGAAGGCAAATGTCCTGTTACATCTGTCGTAAAAGGAACACAGCATTTCAGAAAAAGAACATCATACCAACAGTAAAATATGGTGGTGGTAGTGTGATGATCTGGGGTTGTTTTGCTGCTTCAGGACCTGGAAGGCTTGCTGTGATAGATGGAACCATGAATTCTACTGTCTACCAAAAAATCCTGAAGGAGAATGTCCGGCCATCTGTTCGTCAACTCAAGCTGAAGCGATCTTGGGTGCTGCAACAGGACAATGACCCAAAACACACCAGCAAATCCACCTCTGAATGGCTGAAGAAAAACAAAATGAAGACTTTGGAGTGGCCTAGTCAAAGTCCTGACCTGAATCCAATTGAGATGCTATGGCATGACCTTAAAAAGGCGGTTCATGCTAGAAAACCCTCAAATAAAGCTGAATTACAACAATTCTGCAAAGATGAGTGGGCCAAAATTCCTCCAGAGCTGTAAAAGACTCATTGCAAGTTATCGTAAGCGCTTGATTGCAGTTATTGCTGCTAAGAGTGGCCCAACCAGTTATTAGGTTCAGGGGGCAATTACTTTTTCACACAGGGCCATGTAGGTTTGGATTTTTTTTTCTCCCTAAATAATAAAAACCATCATTTAAAAACTGCATTTTGTGTTTACTTGTGTTATATTTGACTAATGGTTAAATGTGTTATGATCAGAAACATTTTGTGTGACAAACATGCAAAAGAATAAGAAATCAGGAAGGGGGCAAATAGTTTTTCACACCACTGTATATGTATATACACACAGACACACATACATCCACATATGTATATACATATCTACATATATACACACATACATATACACACATATATAGATATATATACTGTGAAGGACAGCCGGGTCCCATGCCCGGTAGGGACGCCTCTGTTGCTTATGTTCCGGGGGAGCCGCCATGGGAAGTCCAATACCTCCCCCGGGGACGCTTGGTGGCAGCCTCCCTGGCCGTCGGTGATTCCCCAACCACCCGCAGGGCTCCATGGGAGATGGAGTCCTCCACAGCTTGGTTGGGGCCCGGCGTGGCCGCTAGGGGGAGCTGCCTGCTTCCCACAGCCCGGCTGGTCTAGCTTTCAGCCCCCCCCGGAGGTGCAATCGGGACCAGGTGGTTAATCACCTGGAATGCTTCCGTGTGGGCTATAAAGGGCCCAGCCACCACCACTCGGCGAGCCAGAGTTGGGAGGAAGAAGGAGACGAAGCTTGCCTGGGAGGAGTGGTGGAGAATTGTAAGATTGTGTTTTGGGACTGTGTTTGGGACTGTGTTGGGCCTGTGGGACACGGGAAGGCGTGTGCCACGGCTGAAGAAAATAAAACCTGTGTGTTTTTGTACACGTTGCCTCTGCGTGGTCTGTGCCGGGTCGGGCGCTATATAGCGCCTTTTACATCTGGCGTAGCCGGCAGGATACCGGGCCGTCCATTTGGACCGGGACCTGCATAAAATTGTGTGTAACGGCCCGGCACAACACCTGGGGCACGTGTAGCTCAGCGCAGGAGCGCACACCGCACCGCAGTGCCGAAGCGCGCTCCCGAGGCAGAGAGGCGTGCTCTATTGTGAGTACAGCGCTGAGGCGGCCTTTGGACTGCAGCAGGGCACGCTCCCGGCGAGGCGCCACGAGGCGAGCGCGAGGCACGCGCCTGCACGACTTGCCGGCGGACACGCGCAGCACAGCGCTGAGAGAACGCGCTCGCAGCTGCAAGCAAGCCAGCGCAGCACAGCACAAGCACAGAGCAACTGAGGCCGCAAAAACCCACCTACAGGCACCGCGCCATGGGGAAAAAGCGGGCGGACACAGAAGCCAGCCTCCAGGCGCCGGCATGCCGCCCGCTCCACGGGTCACAACCGGAGGTAGGTGGCGGGCTCAAGAGGGAAGGGCCACGGGAATGGTTTTCCGCGTTTGCGTCAGCCTACCTCCTGGACCCCGAGGGACGAACCACCTGTTGGTGGGCAGATGGCCGCTGTTAGGTGGCGTGGCGGCGCAGAGAGCGGCGGGAGAGCGAGGCTGGGCTGTGTCTTCCCTTTGGGCGGCCAGTGAGCGGAGGAGGAGAACCGGAGGAGTTTCCCGATGCGGTGGCTCAGCTAGAGGAGCAGGAGCTCCTCTCCGAAACAGGTAAAGGGGGGGGGGGAGTGTGTCAGCCGCCCGCCGAGGACAGTTCGCAGGCGGGGTGACGGACCTTCTCCCGAGCCTCTCGGACTCCCAAGCGGACCTGCGGAGGGTCCGCAGGGTCTTGTTGGCTCGCGTCGGTGGGAGGAAACAAGGGGACTTCAAGTCCAGCGCCGACCGAGCGCATTAACTTTTCTTGGGCTGTAGAGGAGTTGAAACATGTTCTCCTTCCTCTGCAGTCCTTAGTTAAGGTTTTCAGGTCCTGCAGGAGGCGAAGGAGGACTTGGACAGGAAGATCGGCGCCGATGGCGGCCGTTGTTAAATGGCTGGAGACGGGGCGTCAACCTCCTGCCTGCAGGACACAGCGGTTCAGGTAGGTGAAGCCTGGGCCGTGAGGAAAGGGGCGGAGCGCAGCGGCTGCGGATATGATCAGTGCTGCTTGCCAGGTCGCCCGCCCACTACAAGACGCCGCCGTGTGGACCGATCACGGTGGCAGAGGAACGTGTGGAGAGGCAGCTGGTGGATGTTGGCTGCCAAACAACCCCGTCCCCTCTGCCTGCACCGGTCTCTGATGCGTCTAAAGGGTGCAGGCGGCACAGGGTCCCCTTCTTCCCATAAGGGGACCCAGACCGCACTGCACCCCAGAGGAAGAGGAGGACCGGACAAAGAGGTCGGGGACTCCTGACAAGGTGCAGCGTAAGCCCGTTCGTGTGGCACTGCAGGAGGGCTACGCTGCGGAGCTTAACACGTCACCAGCCCTCCCCGGAGTGGGCGAGGGGCAGGAGTTTCCTGCCTGCTTCCGTTCCCGCAAGGGTCGAGCTGGAGGGGGTCGGTTATGCTTTTCTTGTGGTCACGCTGGTCATGTCTGGAGGGTTTGTCCAAGGAGGGCGTCCGAGTGGCAGGGACGTCGGGCAGCACCCCAGACCTGTTCATTATGTTTTACAGGGTGCAGCCGTGGAGCCAAGGATGCCGACTCCTGTCCTGGAGAGGACCGGCCCTCGCGGGGCAGGCCGATGATCCCCACAAGCCTCATCTGAGGGAGGGGAACTGTGAAGGACAGCCGGGTCCCATGCCCGGTAGGGACGCCTCTGTTGCTTATGTTCCGGGGGAGCCGCCATGGGAAGTCCAATACCTCCCCCGGGACGCTTGGTGGCAGCCTCCCTGGCCGTCGGTGATTCCCCAACCACCCGCAGGGCTCCATGGGAGATGGAGTCCTCCACAGCTTGGTTGGGGCCCGGCGTGGCCGCTAGGGGAGCTGCCTGCTTCCCACAGCCCGGCTGGACGAGCTTTCAGCCCCACCCGGAGGTGCAATCGGGACCAGGTGGTTAATCACCTGGAATGCTTCCGGTGGGCTATAAAGGCCCAGCCACCACCACTCGGCGAGCCAGAGTTGGGAGGAAGAAGGAGACGAAGCTTGCCTGGGAGGAGTGGTGGAGAATTGTAAGATTGTGTTTTGGGACTGTGTTTGGGACTGTGTTGGGCCTGTGGGACACGGGGAAGGCGTGTGCCCACGGCTGAAGAAATTAAAACCTGTGTGTTTTTGTACACGTTGCCTCTGCGTGGTCTGTGCCGGGTCGGGCGCTATATAGCGCCTTTTACAATACACACACATACATACATACATACATATATATATATATATAGGAAAATACCCGCGCTTCAAGGCGGAGAAGTACTGTGTTAAAGAAGTTATGAAAAAGAAAAGGAAACATTTTAAAAATAACATAACCTGATTGTCAATGTAATTGTTTTGTGACAGTTATGAGTGTTGCTGTCATCAATGATTTGATTATCATTGTTTCTTTCAATCAGGTTCGTATTTGGATGATGTGTTGTGTTCAAGTTACATTCCGTGTTTGTCAACCGTTGTAAAGATAACAGCTTTCATTAAGTATACATATATGTGTGTGTGTGTATAATATATATTTATATATACACAGTATATATATACACACATATACATATATATACACACACAATTTTTTTTAATTTAAAAGGGTTTTAGAATCAAGTAATAGACATGGACATGAATATTGTAAACTTGAGCTGTTTTAAGTTCTGAAAAAAAAAATGAATTTAAACTGCATTTCAATTCAAAACAGAAACAAAAATATCATCCCTGGCTAAAATTGGGCAGACTTAAAAATAAAGTGGTATTTTAAGTACTTTAAGTACATTTTTAGAATGGTATTGTTTTTAAATAATAATAATAAAAATTTCAACATAAAGTGCAGTTTTTCTTCTTAAAAAAATAAGGCAGAAACATAAAAGGTAATTTGACCACCTTCACCTTTAAACTCTGAGTAACCTTAGCCAAAATTATTTTGTACATTTGGCTAAAACAGTGTGATCATTGAACATTTTGTAATTAGATGAAATACTAACGGTCACGGAAGTCCAATGATCCCCAGTAAGAGCCACAAAGTCCGCTTTCTGTAATGCATCTAATTTTGCTTGCTTTTCAGTGTCATAAAGCTGTTGAATTTTACTTGAAATAGTCTTTCGGCACGTGCTTGCTGCAACACGTTTTGCATTTAGATGGTACCGTAGGGTTGAAGTGCTTTAATGGTATGCAAACTCCTTTTTGCACAGTTTGCACAAAACCACGCTTTTATTAAGGCTTCCGTTGGGTAGTCTTTTGAAATTAAATTTGCCTCCGATCAGTCCTAGCAACGCGCTTTCTTCCGACTATTGCATTTTTTTAGGTCTGATGTGTGCATCAATGTAATCGGTGTACCAGGAAATCATGCATTGACAAAAGTTCCCCTTTGCTTGGAATGCAAAGTGTGATTAAATGCGTTATTTTTTTTAATGCGTTATTTTTTTCAAATTAATTAATTGCAATTAACGCTTTAAATTCCCACCACTAATATATTTATATATATATACCAATGTAATAGTTTTGTCACTGTTATGAGTGTTGCTGTCAGAAAGGAATTGATTATCATTATTTCTTTCAATCGTCTTCGGAGGATGAGTTGTGTTCAAGTTATATTCCGTGTTTGTCAACCGTCGTAAAAATAACAGGTTTCATTCATCGAAGTTCTCACTACCCAAATCGGTACTCGTGAATCTAAGATGTTTAACAGGCATTCCCAGTATTAGGTTGTGGATTTGCCTGTCAATATTTAGCGGTAGCATGTGTATGAACTTAATTTAACCTTTCCCAGTCCTGCAAAGTCTGTTCACATTAGCCGCTCGGAGTACATGCATCGAAGCTTCTCAGCTGTGCTTGTGCTATCTTGGGCAATCTTGCGATGTCCACGGCCTTATTTAATGTTAGCTCAGACCTGGCATACCAGCAATTTAAACTCTGTTACAAAGTGATCAAAAGTCTCGTTTAAACCCTGCGTCTTCTCATTAAACTTGTATCTCGCGAATATCGTATGCTTCGTAGGCATGACAAACAGCAGCGGCAGCCTGTCTATGAACTTAATTTAAACTTTAGGTTAACACCATGCTTTATTTCCGAAGTAGCGGCACTCATGAATATGCTTGTATGTGTCACTTGCTTCATCTTCCTTTGCTGCCTTTTCAATTGTGTAATGCGTTTGTGTTCAGCGCTCTTTGGAGCTCTTCCTTGTTCTCTACGTACTTGCGTCCCGCATCATCACGCCTCCCACATAACTCCGCCTCACAAGGCGACTGAGCCACCGGCTATGGCCATATATATGGTCGAAAGTAGGTTCCAGTTATGACCGTTACACGTAGAATTTCGAAATGAAACCTGCTTAACTTTTGTAAGTAAGCTGTAAGGAATGAGCCTGCCAAATTTCAGCCTTCTACCTACACGGGAAGTTGGAGAATTAGTGATGAGTGATGAGTGAGTCAGTTAGTCAGTCAGTCAGTGAGGGCTTTGCCTTTTATTAGTATAGATGTATGTATATATATATTGCCACAAGAAGGACACAAAGACATTGCGAAGGTTTGTGGCAGCCACCTGTATAATATTTCCTGGCTGCAAAAATGCTTATCACGAAAAGACATATTCACACAACTGAGTCCAAAACAGAACTGATATACTGAAGGCAAGATGGTAGTTTTATAGGTCACTAAGGGAAGTAATGTCATCACGTCCGGAACCGGAAGTGACATCGCTGGCAGCCCCAGAAACGGGCAGGATTTCTCAAGAATTGTCTGCAAGGGATTGAAAGAGACAATTAGTACACTTTGCCATCCCCTGGCCCGGTGTGGAATTACATTCATTCAAGCCCTTTAGTTGTCTCCTAAACATGTGTGTGACAGGGCCTCGGCCCAGACCCGTCGGGTTGGGCGATCTGCACCGAGAGGTCTTGAATGTGAGAGAGGGCATCGGAGTTGGTATGTAGTGAGCCCTTCCGATGAATGAGCGAGAACTTATAAGATTGCAGATCAAGGAACCACCCAGTGACTCGAGGGTTAGACTCCTTATGCAGGGCCATCCACTGCAAAGGTGCATGGTCCGTGATAAGTGTAAACTCCCGACCCAGGAGGTAGTACCTCAACTGTGTAATTGCCCACTTAATCGCAAGAGCCTCTCTCTCCACCGCCACATACCTGGTTTCCCAATCCAGCAGTTTCGGGCTCAGGAACATGATGGGGTTTTCTGCACCATCAACGCTTTCGCTCAACACTGCTCCTAGCCCTGTGTTCGAAGCATCCGTCTGGAGGATAAAAGGAAGCGAAATGTCAGGTGCTTTCAAAACAGGTGCTGACATCAGGGCCCTTTTCAAGTAACTGAATGCAGCTTCTGTCGTATTGGTCCATACCACAATGTTGGGAGCCCTGTTCTTTGTTAAATCACTCAAGGGTGCAGCTCTCTCCGAAAACCGTGATATAAAACCGGCGGATGATTGGACATGCCGCTTGGTTCGCAAACGGGGCCATTTCAAAATGGCATCTATTTTAGACCACTGTGGCTTCACAGTACCACAACCCACTAGGTAGCCCAAATATTTGGCTTCTTCCAACCCAAATAAAACATTTTTTTGGATTGATTCGAAGACCGTCCTCACCTAGCGTCCGTAATACTGCTTGGACATGCTGTAGGTGTTCCTTCCAGGTGCTGGAATAGATGACAACGTCATCTAGGTAGGCAGCACTTTATGTGTTATGGGGGTGGAGCACTTTGTCCACCAGATGCTGGAAAGTCGCAGGAGCCCCCTGGAGAGACATGGAGAGATATCATACTGCCAGTGTCCACTAGGGGTGCTAAACACAGTCATAGCCTTTGTGGAGTCCATTAAAGGAACCTGCCAGTACCCCTTGGTCATGTCAAGTTGTGGTCAAATATTCCGCCTTTCCAAGCCCCTCAAGGAGGTCATCCACTTGAGGCATAGGATAAGCATCAAATTGGGAGACCTGACTAAGTCGACGGAAGTCATTGCAAAAACTCCAACTTCCATTGGGCTTACTAACCAAGACTATTGAAATGGACCAGGGACTATAATTTTCCTCTAGATAGATTGATAGATAGATATATTATTAATCCCAAGGGGAAATTCACATAATCCAGCAGCAGTATACTGATACAAAAAACTATCAAATTAAAGAGTAATAAAAATGCATGGAAAAGCAGACAATAACTTTGAATAATGTTAGCATTTACTCCCCCGGTTGGAATTGAAGAGTCGCATAGTGTGGGGGAGGAACGATCTCCTCAGTCTGTCAGTGGAGCAGGACAGTGACAGCAGTCTGTTGCTGAAGCTGTTCCTCTGAGTGGAAATGACACTGTTCAGTGGATGCAGTGAATTCTCCATGAATGACAGGAGTTTGGTTAGTGTCCGTCGCTCTGCTACAGATGTTAAACTGTCCAGCTTTATTCCTACAATAGAGCCTGCCTTCATGACAAATTTGTCCAGGCTTGAGAAGTCCTTCTTCTTTATGCTGCCTCCCCAGCACACCACCGTGTAGAAGAGGGCACTCGCCACAACCGTCTGGTAGAACATCTGCAGCATCTTATTGCAGATGTTGAAGGACGCCAACCTTCTAAGGAAGTATAGTCGGCTCTGACCTTTCTTACACAGAGCATCAGTGTTGGCAGACCAGTCCAATTTGTCATCCAGCTGCACTCCCAGGTATTTATAGGTCTGTACCCTCTGCACACAGTCTTCTCTGATGATCACGGGGTCCATGAGGGGCCTGGGCCTCCTAAAATCCACCACCAGTTCCTTGGTCTTGCTGGTGTTCAGGTGTAAGTGGTTTGAGTCGCACCAAAAAAGCCTTTGATTAGCTTCCTGTACTCCTCCTCCTGCCCACTCCTGATGCAGCCCACAATAGCAGTGTCGTCAGCGAACTTTTGCACGTGGCAGGACTCCGAATCGTATTGGAAGTCTGATGTATACAGGCTGAACAGGACCAGAGAAAGTACAGTCCCCTGCAGCGCTCCTGTGTTGCTGACCACAATGTCGGACCTGCAGTTCCCAAGACGCACATACTGAGGTCTGTCTGTAAGATAGTCCACGATCCATGCCACCAGGTGTGAATCTACTCCCATCTCTGTCAGCTTGTCCCTAAGGAGCAGAGGTTGGATGGTGTTAAAGACACTAGAGAAGTCCAAAAACATAATTCTTACAGCACACTGCCTCTGTCCAGGTGGGAGAGGGATCGGTGTAGCATATAGATGATGGCATCCTCCGCTCCCACCTTCTCCTGGTATGCAAACTGCAGAGGGTCGAGGACGTGGTGGACCTGTGGCCTCAGGTGGTGAAGCAGCAGCCGCTCCATGGTCTTCATCACATGTGACGTCAGAGCAACAGGCCGGAAGTCATTCAGCTCACTAGGACATGATACCTTTGGGACTGGGGTGATACAAGATGTTTTCCAAAGCCTCGGGACTCCCCCCTGTTCCAGGCTAAGGTTGAAGATGCGCTGTAGAGGACTCCCCAGTTCCTGCGCACAGCTCCTTCTGCAGTCGTGGCGATACTCCATCTGGACCCGCTGCTTTGCTGGCACGAAGTCTCCTCAGCTCTCTGCTCACCTGCACTGCTGTAATTGTGGGAGAGGATGTCTCTCCTATGCTGGTATCAGCAGAAGGATGGTTGGAGGATGCAGTACTCCGAGTTTAGAGTGGGTTAGGGTGGTCAAACCTGTTAAAGAAGTTGTTCATTTGGTTTGCTCTCTCCACGTCTCTCTCGATGGTGGCACCCTGCTTCGAGCTGCAGCCAGTGATGATCTTCATCCCATCCCACACTTCCTTCATGCTGTTATTCTGCAACTTTTGCTCCAGCTTTCTCCTGTACTGCTCCCTCGCCACCCTGAGCTGGACTTGGAGTTCCTTCTGCACGCGCTTGAGCTCATGCTGATCACCGCCTTTAGAAGCCCTTTTCTTCTGGTTCAAAAGGCCTTTGATGTCACTTGTAATCCATGGCTTGTTGTTAGCATAACAGCGTACTTTTCTTACTGGAACTACAATGTCCATACAGAAGTTGATGTAATCAATTGTGCAGTCAACAGGCTCTTCAATGTTCTCACTATGTGACCCCTGCAGTATATCCCAGTCTGTAGTTCCAAAGCAGTCTCTCAAAGCTTGCTCTGCCTCAGGGGACCACTTCCTGAATGATCGTGTGGTTGTAGATAGCGCCTTCACTCTTGGATTGTAGTGAAACAGGCAGGATTTCCCGAGAATGGGCTGCAAGGGATTGAGAGAGAAAATTAGTACAATTCGCCACCCCCTGGCCCATAATGGAATTATATATATATATATATATATATATATATATATATATATATATATATATATATACATACATACAGTAATATCGCAATGCAGTCAGAAGAAAGGACCAAAGATCTCTGATTTATACACAAGTTTGAGTGGATACACATTTAAATGGGACACAGTGCAAGTAAAATTTAAGGCTAGAGAGCAGGATTAATCATGGCTATCTAATGAAAACGCCATTAAGACATTTGAACATGAACCTAGCATATGCAGACTTGAAAAGAAGCACATGCCAATAATAAATAAGACTTTACAACCAACAACCTCCATACCCCATTTCATCAATTCCCCCATCCACATCCACCTACCCTCCCCTCCTTATTTGCTATATATTGCCTTGGATTCCTGTAAATCTAATCATGTTCCTCTGGTGATGATTCCTGGAAGGAATCAAAAGCTTAGGAATAAAAAACTGTTTTAAGATACGTGATTCATTTTCTCCCTTTGTGGATTTCCAGATACAAATAGGCAAACCGTATCATAGACTTTCACTTCCATATATGTATATTTATTAACAAATCTTTTTCCATGTATTTGAATTCTGGGATTTTATCTTAACTGCATACCATATATCTGTATTTAAGCTTTTTGCATACATCTATTAAGGGGATTGCAAATAGCCACTTAATTTATTCTTTTATTTATTGCCTGTTTTACCTTTGAGATCTTTAGTTTTTATTGGATACTCTGGTTTCCCCCCTTATTCCAAAATATGCTTGTTAGTTTAAATCAATTTCTCATTTGGCGTGGTGTGAGTAAATATGAATTTCTAAGTGAGAATTTCTTCCAATGTGCTAATACCCTGTACATCTCTGTTTTGTAACTTGTGGCATAATGAAGTAAGCTACAGCTTGTAGCAGTCTTAAAACTGGTATATGCAGGTTCATCAAATTGGTAGAGGCATTTACAAATCTGCATGACACATGATTAAGAAATTACACCATGACCACAATGTAGTAGATGCTTTTGGTCTTGAAAAGGGCTTCATGTAGGTCATCTGCTATCATGCAAGCTGTTGACTCTCAGAAATAGATAGATAGATAGATAGATCTTTATTATCATTGTCACTTTTACAAAGGAACAACAAAATTGAAGGTACAGTCGACTCAGTGTGAGGCATAAGAGTTAAAAAGACAAGAAGAAAAAATAATAACAAACTGAATAGTAATAAAAGTACTTTACAAAATATATAAATTGACCTTGTTATATATACAAATTGCACTGGTTGAGTTAAGGTCTATATTGCATATTGGGAGAATGATATGGAGCAGTTTTATTCTGAGTTCAGGGCCAAGATTGCTTTTGGAAAAAAGCTGTTTTTAAGGCGGTTTGACCTGGTTTTCATTGCTCTGTATCTCTTGCCTGATGGCAAAAGCTGGAAGAGGCAATGACTGGGATGTGATGAATCCTGTGAAATGTCCATTGCCTTTTTGCGACATCGGGAGGTGTATATTTGTTCCAGAGTGGGGAGGTTACAACCAATTGTTCTCTCCGCTGTCCTGATGACCCTGTGGAACCCTTTCCTTTCTGAGGAATTGCAGCTGCCTTACCATACACACAGTTCGTACGTGAGCACACTCTCGATGGAACAGTGATAAAAGGCAAGGAGCAGATTTTTGGGGAGATGGTTCTTTCTAAGGATTCTCAGAAAATTCAGTCTCTGCTGCGCCTTCTTCAGCAGCTCCTTGGTGTTGGCGCACTAGGTCAGGTTATCACAGGCCCCGCCAATGATGATTGGCTCGATGTCAGTTTTGTTTTTTCTAAAGTCAATTACAAGCTCCTTTGTTTTTGTGGTGTTGAGGAGCAGGTTATTGACTCTGCACCACTCTGACAGCCACTCCACCTCGTCCCTGTATGCCATCTCACCCTCCTTGCCTGAGATGAGTCCGACCACCATTGTGGTGAGTGGGGACATAGTCATATGTGTAGAGGGTGTAGAGGAGCGGGCTGAGCACACAACCCTGCGGCATCCTGGTTTTGAGGCTGAGAGCAGTGGAGGTGTGGGGACCCAGCCTGACCCTCTGGGAGCCACCAGACAGGAAGTCCAGTATCCAACTGCATGTGAGTGATGGAAGTCCCAGATCTACGAGTTTGGACACCAGTCGTTGTGGGAGGATAGTGTTAAATACCGAGCTGAAGTCCATAAAGAGCAGTCTGGCATAACTCCCCTGCTGCTCCGGGTACGTCAGGGCAGCATGAAGGGCTGTGGTCACAGCGTCCTCCATGGATCTCTTTGCTTTGAAAGCAAATTGAAATGGGTCTAGGTCTGCTGGCAGGCAGGAGATGATGTGACTCTGCACCAGTTTCTCAAAGCACTTCATGATGACAGATGTGAGTGCCACTGGACGGAAATCATTCAGACTGTTCATGATGGATTTTTTTGGCAGCGGAAAAATGATTGAGGACTTGAGGCAGGATGGGACAGTGGCCAGAGACAGGGACTGGTTGAAAATCCTAGTGAAGATTCCGGCCACTTGATCCGCACAGTCTTTCAGCACCCATCCAGCCACACCGTCGGGTCCTGAAGCCTTCCTCGGGTTCACATTCCTCATCACCCGCCTCACCTCACACTCTTCCACCATGAGTATGTTGCTGTTGTGAACAGGCAGCTGTGATGGAGCTGCTGTATGTGTTGCCTCAAAGCGGGCAAAGAAGATTTTGCCAGAGAAGCGTCTCCCTCAGAGGCCGAGGAATTGCTGGATTTGTAGCTGGTGATGTGCCGGACACCCTGCCAGACCTGCCTGGTGTTGTTGCTCCTCAGATGGTCTTGTATCCTCCTTCTGTACGCTGCCTTGGCCTCTCGGATGCCTCTCTTCAGGTTTGCTCTGGCTATACCTTAAAAAGCCCCATCCCCAGACCTGAAAGCAGTATTCCTGGCTTTAAGCAGACTCTGGACATCCCTCGTTATCCAGGGCTTCCTGTTAGGATAAATCCTTATGCGTCTGTCCGTGGTGACGCTGTCTGTGTAGAACCTGATGTAATCCAGAACTGCCGTAGTGTGGTTCTCCAAGTCTTGGTGATCGAAAACCTCCCAATCGGTTCTCTGGAAGCAGTCCTGCAACTGTTGGGAGGCCTCCTCGGGCCATATGGTAACATAGTCATAGTGGGAGCTTGTTTCCTGAGGGGGTATATGCAGGGATCAGAAGCAAGGACGTGTGATCATACTGGCCAAGGTGTGCTAGGGGTTTAGCCCTATAGGCCTGTCTGATGTTTGTATACAACTTATCCAGTGTTTTTACTCCCCTGGTTGCACACTTTATGTGTTGATGGAATTTGGGGAGAACTGCTTTCAGATCTGCATGATTAAAGTCCACAGAAATGATGTGAACAGCCTCAGGGAACTTGCTCTGTTTACTGCTGATGGTGTCATGCAGAAGCCCCAGAGCCGAGTTAGCATTAGCATCAGCATCTGATGCTATATACACAGCAGTTAGTAGTATGGCGTTGAATTCACAGGGGAGGTACAGTATATGGGTCTGCATTTAATTATCATAAACTCCACGTCTAGTGAGCAGTGTCCGGTGACTATGGTGGAATTTGTGCACCAGCTATTGTTCACATAATTGCACAGCCCCCCTCCTCTTTTCTTACCGGAGCTTTCTGTCCTGTCTTGCCAGTGTGCGGTGTAGCCTGTTATCTCGATTGCCGTGTCCAGTATGAGTGGATTAAGCCACGTCTCCGTGATCAGCAGGATGCAACATTCCCTGATGATCTTTTCCGTTGCAATCCGCAGCTACCACTCGTCCAGTTTGTTTTCCAGCGACCTCTCATTTGAGGAGAAAATGCTTGGAAGCAGTGGTTTGTGTGGCTGCTTCCTTAGCCTTGCTAGCACCTTGGCACCCCCTCTTTTGTTTATGTTCTATGCTCTGCCGCCGGCTCCTCGAAGCTGGGATTGTAATCCTTGGAGAGCCCGGCGTTTGTGTGATGTGGAGAAACTCGGATGTTGAGCAACTCTCGCTCCGTAAGCCGATAGATAAAATATCCTGCCGGCTATATGTGTATTTATCCAGGCAGGGTGGAAAAACCAAACTCTTGAGTCGGAGAGCACACAGCCGCAGTGTCTAAGCACGCCTCCATTGTCCGCAACCTTGCAGATGTATTTACATATAATGTATGAAGCACTTATTGCGGTAGCCCAGTTTGTCTGTCTATATGTCTTTTCACATGAAACAGCTCAGCCCTCATTATACCAGTTTTGTTGAACTATGCTACACTTATTCATCATTGAAATTTGTCAAGATAGTTCAATTTTTGTTGAGATATGTCAAACAGATCATGCTATACAAAGTTGATCGCAGACAAACACACACACAAAAAAGTCGTCTATCTGGAAGTGAATGGGAAATGAAAGAAATTCTGTAACTGAAGCTCAAAAACCATAGATGGAATGAACAGTATTTATGTTACAGTATAAACTACTGTACCTCACAGCTGCATTATCTGCACATTATCATTGTAAAGAACAGGAATTATCAACCTGCAGTTAAATGCTGTTCGAACTAGTTAATCACAAATGATAGTGCAGCTCCCCTAAGTGACATAAAATGTGTTGGGATTAGATACGCAACTGTAGTTTATACACAGAACAAACAGAAGATCACAATTTTGAAGCATGTAAGAAGGACCACACTATGTTTAACAGTTACTACGGCGCACAAATGGTTTAGTTCCACCAAATAACAAGGACGGAGCAGAACTCTTTCTTGTGTCAAGCTGAAAGAGTTACTTAAGCGGTTGGGAGTTGGTGTTATGGCCAGAAGAGATGCTCTTCCTTCTGTGTGTTTTGAGACTGAAATTGAAATCTTTTTAAGATTAATGTCACCTTTGGTATTCCCATTATACAATATATCAGTTATTTTCCAATAACTAACTTTAATAAATCACTGGGTTTTAATTAATATTAATACCTAGATGGGGAGAATTATTTCAGGTGTGTTTCTTCATGAAGTAACATTGAAAGTGATTTTATGCTAGTGGTGTTCATTTTCATTTTATAATTATTTTTTCTTTTTGTAATTTCACTTTATTGTTTAAACAGTATACATTGGCATTTAGTGGATATCTGGGTGGTGTTGGTTTTATTACTAATATGTAGAAGGAGAAGGTTGTATTTACTGCACCAAATATTTGTTACATGGTTATTTTAGCATCCCTTTTGTTAATTAATAATCAACAAGCTATAGTTAGTTACAGACCTTTCATATCTATTAACAGCACATGAGTCAATGCCATTTTGACATTACTTAAATTTGAATGTTCAGTATATGAAAACTAATGCACAACCATAAGCCTATTTATGCTTCATTTGTAAGTATATGAAATTGTAAAGTGCTGTTAAAAAGAATGTGTTCAATCTGGTCTACTTACATATGTAATTAAATTTTATAATCTCTTATTTTTGAATTCCTTATTTTGACAAAATACTTAAACAAAAATGTAATAACTGACTGTCTAATGAAGTAACTAAAATATGTAAAATGCACTAACCAGTATATAATTTAACTAAGTCCTCAGTTGCACCTGAATAGTGTGCCGTACATACTTTTTCTAACTGCTCTTCAAATTATGTTGTGGCTGTTGTTTGTCAGACCTGTTCCGGTTATAGTTTTCTCTAGTTTCCAAGTTCCCTTTGATGGTGTAAGAAACTTTATTCACTGAAATCTTAGCTTTCTTTGTAATTTCTGTAAAGAAAAGACCTTTCATATTTAGGGGTTATAATGATCTGTCTTCCTTTGTTAATTTCCTTTTTCTTGCTATAGATAAAGCAATATAATGTGTGGTAACACAGTTTGTTCCAACACATTTTTTTTAATATACAGGCAGAAGGTTTGTGAGCAATTCACAAAAAGCGGGACACCTGTAGGAACTACTTGTTTTCAATTTTCAAGGCTAAAACTACCATCAGCTTATTTAATTAATAAAAATATATAAAGGAACATATCTAAAAATTAATCAAGTCTCTCTAGTAATGAGTAGGCCGAATGTCTGGGGCCTTGATTATATGAGGCAAGAAAAATGACTTGTGGTCCAGAGTGATGTAATTACTTTTACAGTACATAAAAGAAAAAGTAAAAACATTGTAAAAGCCAATTCTGCAGTGGCAAATGAGAATAAAGTTACTAACAGCCTGTTAAAAAATACAGTTGTTCTCTGAAAAGGTGTCTGTCTTAGTTGGTGTTACATTTTCAATGTTTGAAACCTCCCATTTTTGAATAAAAAAGACACAAGTTTAAATTAGACTCATTATATGACTTCAAACAGTTGGCTACAGTCACCTATGCATTTTAAATCAGGAATCTAAAACTAGCATTAGCTCAGTGAAACTGCATAACAATCTGGAAATGTGAGATTTAATTCTATGCTAAAAGAATAAAAAGTTAGAAGTAATGTATTACATTTTAGATGTTAATTAAATAGGTGTGGGATAAAGTAATTGCCCAATGTTTCCCGCAAATAGAAAATGAAGTGGCAGGCTGATGCTGTAAAAATTATCTGTTGCTTTTAAATGATGAAAAATCCATAACCATTTCCCACAACATTCTTGGAATTTTATGAAATTAATGAAAATTTATATCCATTCAAGTATATCCTTTCAATTTGCGCTGTCAACATTTTTTAAATTTTATTTAATATTGACTTGCAGGCATTTAAATTACTTAGCTTTTTTGTTCAGATAACGATAAAATCAAAACTTTTTGGTTGAATGCAGTTTCATGCAGGCTGTTCAGGAACTACAGCTGTATAATTTTAACTAAAAGGAGGCACATTTTACATGCAACCTCAAATTTACAGCGTATTACATGTTTTTATAATCAGAATCCTGCTGCAACTTTATTTCATTGTTTCATTTTAATATTGCTCCTGCAATGACCATTAAACCTTTAGGAAACTATGTACTTTGTACTTACATGGCACATATAAATAAAAAAAACTGTGACTTATTACTACAGCGTTTTATTAAAATGGCTTCCATACTTCACATCAACTTGCCAATGTGCTGTGCCGCTGGTTGATATACCTGGTGTGCCCACACAACAATTTGCAATCCCAAGTTTTACTTTTTACACCTGTTCACCTGCAGGGAATTAATCTCCTTTGAATATACAACTGCATTTAGCTATGTTACTCAGTTTTTGTGAGTCATCGTAGCTACAATTGTAATGTGCTTTGTACCAGATATACGGTATTTTAGACAGTCATGCAATACACCTTAGTAATTTCAGATTTAATTTTCAAGCTGGATAAACACCAGCAACAAAATACTTTTTCCTTGTGATAATCTGAAGTTGCAAGTTAGCATTTCCCATGAAAAAGAAGTTTGTCAGTTTGCAGTGATATAATACAGAATGTCTGCTGGTGCATCTTAAAGAAGGAATGATTACAGGTAATGCATTTTGGATGTGTTCATCCCTAAGGATCATATTTAAATTTTTAGTTTCCCTGTGTAAATAAAGATGTCTTTTTAAGTGAAGTTTCAATTTTTTGTTTATTTACTGTTATTTATAGTTTCTTATTCATTTTGTTATTTATTGTTACTTTTATTTAAAAAACTGGTAAATTATTATTTTTTTTAATTTACATCAACAGTAATAATCATCATAATCAATAATAATTAGATTTAAAAATAACAGAAGTGGTCAATATGACCAAAATAGTGACAGTTTCCAAGGGTGACACCTCCCTCTTTAAATGTGCCCCCACTGCTGAATTTTGTGGGTAACACTGAATGAATGGCCTGTTTTTTCAGTGTGTTTCTATGATTTACTTCCCATAATGCTGATGTTTGTATTAAATAAAATAAATAGTCTTATGTTAGGCGTTCGGGTTAGGTTATGGTAGTCTCAGGTTATGGCAGTTTAGAGAAGGCCAGTTAAATTGCGTCTTTGTGGGCCTGGAGAAAGCATATGACAGGGTGCCTCAAGAGGAGCTGTGGTATTGTATGAGGAAGTCGGGAGTGGCAGAGAAGTATGTAAGAGTTGTACAGGATATGTATGAGGGAAGTGTGACAGTGGTGAGGTCTGCGGGAGGAGCAACGGATGCATTCAACATGGAGGTGGGATTACATCAGGGATCAGCTCTGAGCCCTTTCTTGTTTGCAATGGTGATGGACAGGTTGACAGACGAGATTAGACAGGAGTCCCGTAGACTATGATGTTTGCTGATGACATTGTGATCTGTAGCGATAGTAGGGAGCAGGTTGAGGAGACCCTGGAGAGGTGGAGATATGCTCTAAAAGAGGAGAGGAATGAAGGTCAGTAGGAACAAGACAGAATGCATGTGTGTAAATGAGAGGGAGGTCAGAGAAATTGTGAGGATGCAGGGAGTAGAGTTGGCGAAGGTGGATGAGTTTAAATACTTGGGATCAACAGTACAGGATAATGGGGATTGTGGAAGAGAGGTGAAAAAGAGAGTGCAGGCAGGGTGGAATGGGTAGAGAAGAGTGTCAGGAGTATTTTGTGACAGACGGTTATCAGCAAGATTGAAAGGGAAGGTCTACAGGACGGTAGTGAGACCAGCTATGTTATATGGGTTGGAGACGGTGGCACTGACCAGAAAGCAGGAGACAGAGCTGAAGGTAGCAGAGTTAAAAGATGCTAAGATGTGCACTGGGTGTGATGAGGATGGATAGGATTAGAAATGCATACATTAGAGGGTCAGCTCAAGTTGGACGGTTGGGAGACAAAGTCAGAGAGGCGAGATTGTGTTGGTTTGGACATGTGCAGAGGAGAGATGCTGGGTATATTGGGAGAAGGATGCTAAGGATAGAGCTGCCAGGGAAGAGGAAAAGAGGAGGGCTTAAGCGAAGGTTTATGGATGTGGTAAGAGAGGACATGCAGGTGATGGGTGTAACAGAACAAGATTCAGAGGACAGAAAGATATGGAAGAAGATGATCCGCTTATGGCAGTTCTGTAGATTCGAACAAGCACATAAAATCCCCAAATTTTTCTTTTTAACTGAACTTCAGTTAACTTGAAACCTGCAGAGCAAAGTACATAATTAAAGAGAAGCAACGTTCATTGAAATTGCCCACACACAAACTTGTCATTAACTGGGTCATATGATGGATTAGCGCACTGGAAATTCTAAAAAGGCTTTTGGAACAACACCCAGCCAGCCATCTCAGAAGCTCTAGATACTGTATAGGCAGTGAAGTTGTTCGCAGTGTGACTGGCATGCAGCGTGTTTGTCTGCAACACATCTCCACAAGTGCCCTGTCATTTCTAATGAAGTGACATGTGATTCATCACATAGGAATCTGCTGCCCTGTATGTTTAGCTGTCACAAGTTACTGTCTCCACTGACCTGAGAGACATGCTTTGGTTAAGATCTTCATAAATCCTATGTACAGTAACTTAACTGATTTGCTTTCTGTTTGGTATAGCATACCTTAGTTCAAAAACCTGTATAATTTGTTGAAAACCCTTGTTTCTATCAACAGTGTAGGGAGTCATATTTTTACAGATAAAAACTGCTATAGATTGTTAGTTTTTGGTCTCAAGGCGAATTACATGGAAGCTCAATGTTACCCACCATCTCCAGTGTAGATTGTTTATGCTCTACTTGTTTGAATGTTGACTGAGATTACGCTTATGGGTTACGTTGGGATAAATGATTTCTCAAATTTGTTGTATTACAATACTTAAGTTCTGAGTTGCAAAACTTACATATTGCTTTGCTTTTATTCAGTTGTGTTTTAACGACACACTGTTTGAATCTGTAGGAAGTCCACACATCTGATGTAAATGTTGAAGGCGCTGATTTCAGTGGAAGAGAACACAGCATTTTATGCAGTCCAACCTGTAGCTAGACCGTTCTTATTCCATGCAAGGTAGTAAAGTGCTTTTTCCGTAGAAAGCCTTAACAGGTGCATTAGCGACATCTACTAGAATAGACAGCAGAAACAAAGATAAGCAAAAGATATAGTAATCAAGCAGGATGGAGATCACGGAGAATCTCAATATTGATCTTGAGACTTTAAGAATCAATATTGAATCGTTTAAACAAAAACTAAGGATTAATTGGAAAATGTATTTATTTTTTTCCCAGGACTAGAAGTGGGGCATATTGTTGAAGATCAGGCAATGCAAGCACACGGAAGCGTAGTCCACATAGCTCAAGCAAAACATTAGGCCAAATACATTTGTTAGTAGTTGAATGGTGAGTTTCAGATTATGCAATAGAAGGCCATGAATTAAATTATCCTTCTATATAAAAGAGATCGGGATTGTCCTTCCGTCCCGTGAGTGCTACGCAGGCGCGGAGTTTCACACACGCCCCGTCCATTTTGCAATGCACGATGGGATTTGTGGTTTCGTTTTTCCAGGTAAAAGATGATTTTCTACTCCAGACTGTGCGATATCTTCCGCTTCTTTCTTACTATATAAAAGCATTCAGGATTGTCCTTCCGTCCCGTGAGTGGAAAGCGTAGCGGTATTCCGCTTATCACAGACTTACTACTTGCAGTTTGCGGTACGAAGCAACATGATGTGAGCAGAGTTCTGGTGCTCCCATCGTTCCCTTGCTTTTGTGCGCGATGCGCTGGAAAAATAGACAAAATTATGTCTCTGGAAATAATTAATGTTGATGGAGTACAAATGCCTCACCGCGTAGTAAATATCAGGGGGTTCAAAAGGGCGACCTCAATATAGAAAAAAAGTTTAAATTTCATCACAAAAATAACAGAAACTACGAGTATTAAAGTAATACCGCTCAAATGCAATATAACCAAATGAATGAGTTTGTATAAAATATCAAATTGATCTACATATTGAATTGCCTTAAGAAGTGGTCAACTTAAAAGTCGGTCACCTTAAAAGGTGGGTCAGCCTAGTATCTTATTAAAAGTTGACAGCTGTTATATCACATAAAATTGTATCCGACCTTTAGAGGGTAATCTTGAGCTGATCCTACACCCAGGAGACAAAATATTAAAAAATGAAAAGAAACGAATTGTAATTTAAAGAATAAATAGAATGGCCTTTGTAGTCAAATGCAATGGTTACCTTTTTGGGTGCCAGTATGTCAATACTGAAATTACTACTTGCATATTCTTTATGCATATTACATCACAAAGGGAATTTCCATGTTGTGCCAGTGAGAAAAAAAATATGCATTCTATACTCTCTTTGGTAAGTACTATGGTACAAAAAAGTCTGCTGTTCAGGATGAGGTGGACCTTTTCACAATGGACACATGGATTCTCCCAGATCAAGAGTCACATTGGTGATGGAAATCCAAGTAAATTTATTCCAAAAACTAGGACAGCTTTATTTCTGTGTTTTTTTAACTTTAGTGCCATAGGAAACGTTATGTTTCTGCTGCCAGTGTAACTGTGAAAAGACTGAAAAACATTCTTCTGCATATGTGGATTTGCTGGTTTTCTTAAATTTAAGTAAATAATCATCCATTTCTTTTAATTAGGCAAGAGTTTGCCAGTGTTTATGTATACTATGAGTGGAAATTACAGATGACCTATAACAAGGTTATATCCATGTTGACTTTCAATAAAGTTAATTTGGATTACAGTACATTTACTTTTCTGAAGCATTATTTCTATTCATGACTTTGTCAAACGTTTACTGTAGGGTTGGTTCGATTAAATGATAAAGGTATTTTATCATAAAATAACTTTTACTCAATAGAAACATAAGATATGGTTGATAGAACTCATTCCATCCATATTTTACAGACAACACAAAAGCCAATGATAATGTGAATAGCGCCACACTGAACCAATCATGGGGTTGGAGTAGAGTTATAGCCACATGATGTTAGATTGAGCACACAGCATGGAGCTGGAGGTAGCACACCTGTTAATATTTGGCTTATAGCAGGTGCGCATGTCAGTACATCTGGAGTGGGAGCGAGATAAAAGAGAAAATAACAGAAAATGTTAATGAAAACTCAGAAAAAATCAGCATTACCAAAGAAGACACCCCAATGGGCATTGCCCAAGGCTCAAAAGACAAGGATGTTGTTGAACAGAAGGGTTTGTGGAATTTGATAGTGTGTAGATATTTTGGCTGTTTAAAGTCTGACAAGAAGCAGAGTAGCATGCATAGCAAATTTTGTTGAAAGCATCTTCCCACAAACTGGTAATACTACTAATCTTCTTTACCATCTGTAGCAGTGCCATCCTTTAGAGAACACATGATGCAAGACTTTACAGTCCCAGACCCAAGCAAGTGCTACACTAATGGGGATTTCTTGTGCCTTTCTTTTTTATAAACTGACCACAATTGAGAGATGATAATTTTTTTTTATGTTCTCCTTCGTTTACATTTGAAAGCTGCTTAAATTGGTAGTGAGGATATATACAGAATGTTTTTTTTGTGTATTTATTTCTGGGTTTCCTTCCCAACCACTTAAAACAGTTTGAATCTATACAAAGAAAAGATACAGTAAAGAGGTAGTTGTTTGAGATTTTATTTTGTATTTGATACCTGCTTTATTTATTTGGAACTTACTAAAGAATTTCTTTTGTGTTCTCCTGTAAAACTTGAAAGCTTTAAAATTTTAGTTTTAGATTTAAGATTTTAGAATTTTAGAATTAATATTTTCTATTTATTTGGAGGTGAGAAACACATTTAGTGTGTCCTCCTGTAAAACTTTAAATCTTTTTACTTGTCAGAATTTACACTTTTTAATTTTTGCATTACCTATTTTATTTATTTTGAATTGACCAACAAATTTAGTTGTGCATTTTTTTGTGCAGCTTTTGACTTGTCAGAATTAAGATTTTAGTTTATTATATATACACCTATTTTATTAATGTGAAGTACAGTTGTATAATGTTATACAGTGCATTTGTCATTATCAACTTTTGTCAGAAAATAATATTTAAATCAAAATTAACCTTTTGATATCATCATATCTTATTTAGGAGTAAAAAAAGAACTTTTAAACTTGACAGAAATAGTTATTTGATTTTTATTGTGATATCAATATCTACTGATATGAAACAAATCATGCTAAAATATTTTTTCCATATCGCCCAGCCCTAGTGTCCTGACCTCTGCAGTTGCTGTTGGAGAAATGTTTATGAGACATTGATGACTGTAATATCAATATTTACTGTAATTTTTGATGAATGTCCATTTTTTAATCCAGGATACTAGAGTATCAAAATAAATCACAATACTCATAGAATGATAGTGAAGACATGTACATGAGGCCATTCTACTAGTACCACCTCTTTTGGGTGCAGGTTTCTCTATTGCCTTTTTACAATTAAAGGTCACCTGAATATACAATAGCAGGAGTTCACTTGCAATGTTATGTGTCATGTTTTTGTGTCCTATTGTTTTATCCTTGCAGTTATACTCCTTGCCAGGTCCTACTTCACAGGTATTACATATCCATGACATGCAGTGATGAACTGCATGCATT
The DNA here is from genome assembly GCF_016835505.1 of Polypterus senegalus. Taxonomy (NCBI): domain Eukaryota; kingdom Metazoa; phylum Chordata; class Cladistia; order Polypteriformes; family Polypteridae; genus Polypterus; species Polypterus senegalus. Next base: position 186,576,317 of record NC_053157.1, read on the forward strand.
GTACACCTGCCCTGAGTTGATCATGGAAAGCATTTCTGTCATCAGCATCATCCCACCATCACCTCAGTTTAAGTAATATGTACTGCAGTTCATCAGTGTAAACACTTAATTTTGGAACTGTTAAGGCAGTAGCCATAATCTCTGTGCCACCATGCAATCTAATTTACATTTAAAAAATTCTATTCAAAATATTTGTAGCTATATTTTTACTTTTTGTATTATTGCAAATTATATATTTTAATGTCAGTAAAGTGTCACAGAATTGCAGAATTCATGTATAAAGCTATTTATATACTCATATCAAAACATTTGAACTTGGAGAGATTACAGATTTGTTAACTTACCATCTTACTTTTTATATTCTAATATGTATATACAGTATATATATATATATATATATATATATATATATATTTGATAAATTGGTTGTTTCTCATTCGTTGGAGAATGAAAATTACTGTTGTATGTTATTAGTTTTTGTTAACATTTTATTGTATGAGTTTCCCAAAATTAAATTCCATATAACTGTCATGTTATGAACTATTGTATAAAACACAGTTGATGTATTGTGGTTTGAAGTCATTATAAATCATTTGTTTTGCGGATAATTTAGGGGTAAGCATTTACCAAGTTTGCATTTTGTAGCATTTATTGCTATTTTAGTTTTGTTGACATATTTAATAGATTTTTCAGAATGTTTAAATTAAAGTATACTGTTTCCTACTTCTTGCACATTACTTGACTTAAATGAATAGTAAAAGAATCTAATAATAAATATCCTATTTTTGAATAAGAAGCCAGCCCTGATTCTGAAGACACTGTAGGACTATTACTGGAATGACATTGGTACAATATATGGATAATACTGAAATACATGTGGGTCTTTGATGCCCTGGGATGCAGTCTTTCTTTAACTATTTACATTTATTTTTGGAATTATTTAATATTTTTCATTTTCTGCCATATTGTTTACAGTTGCTATGTCTGGTGCCTGACGAGATCACATTTTGGTTTACAGTGTGGGCTACATGATAGCTTTCGGTATGAGATTGAGTTGAATAAATACAGTGGTGTGAAAAACTATTTGCCCCCTTCCTGATTTCTTATTCTTTTGCATGTTTGTCACACAAAATGTTTCTGATCATCAAACACATTTAACCATTAGTCAAATATAACACAAGTAAACACAAAATGCAGTTTTTAAATGATGGTTTTTATTATTTAGGGAGAAAAAATCCAAACCTACATGGCCCTGTGTGAAAAAGTAATTGCCCCCTGAACCTAATAACTGGTTGGGCCACCCTTAGCAGCAATAACTGCAATCAAGCGTTTGCGATAACTTGCAATGAGTCTTTTACAGTACTCTGGAGGAATTTTGGCCCACTCATCTTTGCAGAATTGTTGTAATTCAGCTTTATTTGAGGGTTTTCTAGCATGAACCGCCTTTTTAAGGTCATGCCATAGCATCTCAATTGGATTCAGGTCAGGACTTTGACTAGGCCACTCCAAAGTCTTCATTTTGTTTTTCTTCAGCCATTCAGAGGTGGATTTGCTGGTGTGTTTTGGGTCATTGTCCTGTTGCAGCACCCAAGATCGCTTCAGCTTGAGTTGACGAACAGATGGCCGGACATTCTCCTTCAGGATTTTTTGGTAGACAGTAGAATTCATGGTTCCATCTATCACAGCAAGCCTTCCAGGTCCTGAAGCAGCAAAACAACCCCAGACCATCACACTACCACCACCATATTTTACTGTTGGTATGATGTTCTTTTTCTGAAATGCTGTGTTCCTTTTACGCCAAATGTAACGGACATTTGCCTTCCAAAAGTTCAACTTTTGTCTCATCAGTCCACAAGGTATTTTCCCAAAAGTCTTGGCAATCATTGAGATGTTTCTTAGCAAAATTGAGACGAGCCCTAATGTTATTTTTGCTTAACAGTGGTTTTGCGTCTTGGAAATCTGCCATGCAGGCTGTTTTGCCCAGTCTCTTTCTTATGGTGGAGTCGTGAACACAGACCTTAATTGAAGCAAGTGAGGCCTGCAGTTCTTTAGACGTTGTCCTGGGGTCTTTTGTGACCTCTCGGATGAGTCGTCTCTGTGCTCTTGGGGTAATTTTGGTCGTCCGGCCACTTCTGAGAAGGTTCACCACTGTTCCATGTTTTTGCCATTTGTGGATAATGGCTCTCACTGTGGTTCGCTGGAGTCCCAAAGCTTTAGAAATGGCTTTATAACCTTTACCAGACTGATAGATCTCAATTACTTCTGTTCTCATTTGTTCCTGAATTTCTTTGGATCTTGGCATGATGTCTAGCTTTTGAGGTGCTTTTGGTCTACTTCTCTGTGTCAGGCAGTTCCTATTTAAGTGATTTCTTGATTGAAACAGGTGTGGCAGTAATCAGGCCTGGGGGTGGCTACGGAAATTGAACTCAGGTGTGATACACCACAGTTAGGTTATTTTTTAACAAGGGGGCAATTACTTTTTCACACAGGGCCATGTAGGTTTGGATTTTTTCTCCCTAAATAATAAAACCATCATTTAAAAACTGCATTTTGTGTTTACTTGTGTTATATTTGACTAATGGTTAAATGTGTTTGATGATCAGAAACATTTTGTGTGACAAACATGCAAAAGAATAAGAAATCAGGAAGGGGGCAAATAGTTTTTCACACCACTGTAGTTCACCATGCCGGCAGGTGTCTCTTTTCTTAGTCTGCATTGAAATTCCTTTTCCACCCACAAGATGGAGTAGAGAGCTATGAGACAAGTTCACTTACATCACCTATTTGCGAAGGACTGTGTCAGTAAAAATACGGATTTCTATATATCTGTATAGTTCAAAGTATTATGTGGAAGTAGCCTGCTTTGTCGGTTTCTGTACAAACAGTATTATTGAAAGGTTACAAAATATGCATCAGATTAAGAAGTAGCGGTGGAAGAAAATACTTCACAGGCAACATTAAATCAAAAATTTGAACCACAGATTCCTTTAGGTTGTTGTTAACACTAAAATTTATATACTGTGTTGTAACATTTTGCATCGTATTACACTTTCCTTGTCAAACTGTTGATTTTTAAAAGAAACAAATCAAACCTGCATCTTTTCAAATAGCAGTAAACATGCTTTCTTTGGAGTGCACCTACATTAGTGAAAATACTGCACATAAAACAATAATACAGATTTTAATTGATCTGAATGTCTTGGAGACTTCACTAAATCATCACTTTCATCCTAATTAATGCATTAGGTGTACCAGTTTACATAGCTTAGGCACCATCTATTGAAAGTATAGCGGCAACTGCCCAAGCAAACGCAAGCTACAGTTAACTACCTCCATGTCTCTCTCCCCAACAAAACCCTAACAATGGCAAAGGAAAGTAGCGATGGTAAAATGAGTGGAAATATACTGACTTCATCTGACTAAAGTTGTTGTTGTAGACTATTAAAGCTACAACGGTAAATCATAAAGTAAAGACAATTTGAAAACACAGATAGAAGTTAATGCAATACACAATGCATTTGGGTAGATCAAAAACACACACAGCTCAGTGCTCTGCAGTTAGTCTAGTTGCCTATGTCAAATGAATATGGACCCTCCGCTGCAAGATTACACCCTTGTTGAACAATGTGCTGTAGTGTGATTTCTTTGGGCAGAGGGTGTGAAACCTGCTAAAATTTAAAGAAAGGGACATAGCAGAAAGTTAGAATTCACAAACCAGGGGCCTCATGTATAAATGGTGTGTACGCACAAAATGTTGCATACTCCCGTGTCCATGCTCCTTTGAGATGTATAAAAACTAAACTTGGCGTAAAGCCATGCACATTTTCATGGCATCCTTCCCCCTTGCGTACTTAAGTTTCTGCTTGTTTTTGCAAACTGGAGGCACTCAGTGTCAAATCAGTGCTACTGTTTCTGTGGTCTGGTTTTTATATTCACATCTATGATGGGGCTTTTATCAAATACGCCAAAATTAAGTGCATATCATTTACAAATTTAATTCACTTGATTGTAATTATTCTGTAACAATTTTATGGTGCACAGAATGGCCAAACAACCATAGCTGCTTTAGTGTTGTTAGAAGACATTGCAAATGGAAGAATTAGAAGAGAGCGTGTATTTATAAATGATGATGACTGGCATCTAAGTTGATTTTGATTTCCAAGAGCTATCCGCTTGGAGCTGTGTGCTGAACTGGTGCTGGCTTTAAAAAGGTAAGTTGTGCTCTACCTGCTCCTTTGCAAGTTCTGTCCACTCAAGTGTTTAGCCACAGGAGCTTTCAACATTCATTTGTTGAATGATCAGGTATTTCTCAGTCATCACTGAGTCGCGCAATGGCAGCTGTATAGGACGGTATTATCTGCTTGTCATCCAGATATATAAAATTTCCTTACGATTTGTTTGAACTGGGAAACATCAAAGAGGAATTTACAGTAATGTCCATTTTTCCAGATGTAATCACAGCAGTCACCAGCATACATATTGCTGTTGCAACGGCTCTGAACAAGTTACTTCAGCCAGGGATGATTCACCAAAAGAATGAGCTGGCATTACATCATATATAGCAGAAGCGCCAATATAAATGGCAGCTCCACACAGTCGCATGTGCCTTTTCCAGCTAGTGCATTAAAAGGCAAGCAGTCCTTTTAAGGGTAATGAGCAGAGAATCCATCTGTTGTGGCGCTTGGCACCGACTCTACACTAAAAAGTGTAAATGTATAAATATGTAAATAGAAAGCATTTTCACTATATTAATGTGCTGCTCTCTAGTGCACAGAACGTATGTCACATTGTGCAAACATGTAGTGTGCTGCATATATAATATAGCACACAATTGTGACTTGCCCGTACCTGAAAAGATGCTGTTTGATGAACCTGACCCTGACTCACTAAATGATCAGCTGAATCGGGCACCATTACAAGTTCTTTTGAATGTAATTAGCAGATTGTAAAAACAGGTAATCAGATGCAGCATTTATTTTTTAACCAATTAATTTCATTTGCGGTCAATATCACATAGTACAGCCCGTATTGCATCCAATATTGCATTTTGTGACACATAACAGTGCCCATCTGCACACTGCCAAAATGGTTGCCCAGCAGTTTCCGAGGTAGAGGTGTATGTGTAGCTAGTGCCCAAAGACGTGCTTGGCACAGCAGCACAATCACTGCCTGACCATTACATGGGGGTCAGTTTTTGTAATACAGAAAAAACAAATGGCAGGCTTTCTGAACTTGAACTTTCAAGTGTCTCTACCATGCTTTTGTTGCACTGCTTAAGCCAACAAATAGTGCGTTTTTTCTTTCCTCCACTTCGCATTCGCTGAAAATCTTTTTTTCATGTGCCTTTGCCATTGTCTTTTAACCAAACACTGAACTCAAGGTGATATTTATATTGATTTGCATATTAAAATATGCAAAATTGTGGGAGGAGTCAGGGTGGGGTGGCAGGCATGTGCATTACATTTCGCGCTGACTGGGAGTGGAAGTGCATGTAAGTTGGCTTACGTGTGGATTTGTCCATCTGAATTTTTTTGTGCATATGCACATTACCACTTTTGCCTGTTCACCATATTTGTGAATTGTACGCACGCCGTTATACATGAGGCCCCAGGTGTTTAACAACTGTGTATAAAGGGCACTGACTTGTCATAAATGTTATAGGGGCAAAAGCATGTAGGCTACAACAAAGGTAAGTATCCAACAATAACAACAAAAGCAGCAGTAGCAGTAGTAACAAAATAGCATAATCCCATTCAGTATGCAGCAGCACACTCACATATTTGCTTGGAGCCAGTTTAAAGTCATTAGTCAGATTAACCAATATGTCTTTTAAACAGAGGAGGTAACGTCAGAAATCCCAAAGAGAGAATGTTACGCAGAGGGTGCATGTGCAAGTGGAAATTGGCTCTTGGGAATCTGGAAAAGTGAGACAACAGAGCAAACCACAGTTCTAAAGAAGGTTGATTAACGACCCTAATTTGGTGCAGGATGAGTATGTCAGGGTTGGGCATGTCCTTCATACAGTGTTATACACATGTTTGTATTGTGCAAAATTGTTCACACTAACATAGATATATTTGGAAAATGTATTTTTTGTTTTAAAGACTTTAAGTCCACTCTAGCATTTTTAGATCTTTTTTTCAAGAGTGTATCATTAAAAGTGAAACATCAAAAACGAGCACATCTTTCTTATTGGGCAGACATAGTTTGTCAACCAGTTATTTGTTTACAGAGTGACCCAAATTAAATTGAAGTACCAAATGAACAAAGAAAAAATAAAATGCACTGTTTTGTCTGGAGGAGGTTACGAAAGAGTATAAGATTGTGCTTCCCAAATCCACCAGCTAATCCTTAAGCAAGCAAAAGACTTGACAGATAAAGAAGTACAGAACTTGTGTGTATTTTCATAACTTTAAAATTTTCAATATGTTATTGTAATTGAGATCTCATTAATATTGTGACTTTATATTACAATCAAATTATGATTTGTAACTTTGGATATAATATAAATATGTAGTTGTACAATTGTGACTCTAAAAAAAAAAATGCAACTATTTTTTCACATTTGTCTGTCCTACCCCCTTTTAAATATCAAATTCTGCCCATAATCTTAAGGCTATATAGAGTGGCTTCTGCCAGCACAAATTAAAACAGGAAATGCCTATAGGGCAGCACCTCATCATAGGGCACAAACACCTAAATTTCATCAGATATAATTTTCATTCAGTAACATTTCATAACAGGTTTAAAACAATAACAGACAAATCATTTGTTTTTCAATATGAAAATATAAAGCTGTACTACCATTTTATTTATTGATTTGTTAAATCATAAATACTTTATGTAAGGTGGCAATACATTTTAATGTTTGATGTGTGTTTAATATATAGATAGATTGGGGGGTGGTGGATGAGAAGTGTTTTTCCAAAGAACATCAAATGAAGGATCAGATCAGATCAAAAGTATAATATTTTGATCAGGTCGGGGGTTTGCAGGTTAACGTTACAACTAAAAGAGTAGCTTGCTAATTTACTAATAAAATAACAAAGAAAAAACTATTTTAAACAGTAAGCTAATAGATAGCAGTAATAAAATAAATGTGTGAGTGTGGACAAAACCGGGTGCTTCATTAAAACAGAGACAAAATGACTTTTAAATATAGTTTGCATTAACAGAACCCTGGTTCAAAATCTGGAAATATATGTACGGGAAGCTAGAAAAACACATACAGCACAGAATACTTTCCTAAGATTTTGATTAGGGTGAAAGTGACAACCCTAGTCTTGCCAGGTCGTATGTCCAAGACAAGTCCTGAACCACACATTGCTGATTTTTTAAAATCTTACTGTATCTTGTATGTTGCAAACCTGTGGCATTCTGTTTGCTCTTGTCTTGTAACACTGTCCCCTACAACCATCCCCAATTCTTTCCATGATCCATACTCTGAGGATGCAACTAAACTATCTTTATAAAAAAAAAAGTTTTATAAAATAAAGTAGACTAACATCTTTTAAGCTTTCATTTACTGTAACAAAGTCTTTCCTAGAAAGTGTCCCTTCTCTACATTTGAGTCCCTGTCCATCAAAAGATATCTCTATGTCACTCATGATACTTCTATGGTGAACTGGTGCATTAAGCCAGTTGCTGCTGTTGTTTAAGCACCTTCATGTTTCTTGATCTTTGAGATGCCATGTGCTGGTGAAAGTGGTTCAAGCACATTCAAACAACAAACAGTCTCTCAGTCTCTCTTCTTTTATGTTGTATCGGTGGCTTGCCAGTCTATGCTATAAATGGCTGCAATTTATGAAATAAATGACAGCATATAACTTCTAGAATCCAAGCATGTGGATTTGCAAATAAAATCAAATGTAGTCTTAGTTAGGGTCAAATTATATAAGCTAGTTTGAGGGCATTTTTATGACAATTCTGATTTGGTGTTTCTTGGCTTCATAATCAGTTCTTTCTGTCTTTTTTGGTATTCTGAGCCCTTCCTGCTCTAGGGCCGTATTTTTTACTTCCTCCAGTTTTCCTAAAATGTTCCAAACCAACACCTTTTGGTTATTTTCTGTCTCTCTGACCTTCTGGGCACCTTTGTTATGCAAGTGTCCACAACAAATATGATACATATACACATATTTACGATTCTACAACACAGATAGTTCATCTATGAAGATTTTATTGTTGTGGGGCTGGCTACCACTTTGGTGGCATTAATTGCATGACAGAAAACAACCTAAGATAGGGCGAAAGTGCATTATATACTTCCATATCTAATAAATCGGTGTGGCCAAACAGTTGTGGTTTACAAGTGTGTAGTGGCCACTTCTTTTGTTGAAAGGTGCTGCTGTTTTCTTCCAAAATTTATTTGCCATCTCAGTACTTGGCAACTGCTCGATGATATATACTTCCGGATTACATATAAAAAGGTTACATGAGTGTAAAGCTGTGTTTCCATTGCTGTGATTTCAGTCAACTATGTTTTCAATTTTGCTTTTATGATTATATTTTGGTTTTATTATTTCATGAAGATTGGGAACATACTTTCATTTTGTGTTGTTTTGCATTGTTTAGAAGCAAATGCTAATGTTTTGTATGCTGTGCTAGCATTGCTCTTGTAAAGAATGGGAACTAATAAGTGACATTTTTCAAGCCCAGAAATGTGATCTTGAAATTCCATCTAAAAATAAAATAAGTAAGATTAAAGTAAAACATTTAAAAGCTCACTTAAGGACATAAGAATTTCTGGTTGCTAAACCTATTTTGCAGAAAACAACTGATGAAAATAATTGAATAAAGATATTAAAGCAATTTGGCCCGTGAACATATAGAGTACTGTTGAGATGAGTGGGTATTGAGTGTCACAGCACCAACATAATATTTAATTGACAGAATCAAAATGTCACCAGGCCAGTCTGCCCATTGGCAGATTTAAACTGCTTCTGCAAATGCACCAAACAGAGAAATTTAGATACAGTCTCTGATGGCAGTGTAATGTTAGCCTAAGGGTTGTCAGAGATAAGAAATCAGTGAGAACCTTTTTACACATAAGTTGTTTAGTTTTTGTGTTAGTATAGATTCTTAATAAGAATTTGCAGACATGTATACTGTGTAAAGAGTGATGTGAACTGCATAATCGATAATATACAGTATGCACAATTCATGATAAACATGTTTTGTATGTTTTAGAAAACTGTTCCACTTTGGCTAATCTTATCAGTTTTTATTGAGGATAAAGGTGCATGCAAGTATGTAGTGGACTTTGATTTAGCTGTTTACAGTAAGACAAAGGTAAACAAATAATACAGTACTATCCTGTTACCAGTAACATTTTTACCATTGCTTGAAAGTTTTGATCATCACCTATTAAAAATTCTTCTCTGCGTGTTGCTGTCTTTATCTAATAATTTTGTTATTTGAGATGAGCTGTTTTCACAATTGTTTTTGATAATCGCATATGAATATTTGATTATTTTTTCAGGATTATATTTGCTTGTGTTAAATAACTACTGTGATCTTTTTGGTTTTTTTTATCGTAGGTTAATCCACAATATTTTTAGTATCATAATAATATAATATCACAGGTCTCCTGGGGTCTGAGTGAGTGGTAAGGTGATAAAGGTAATGGAAAAATAAAAAATTATTGATCATAGTATACATATTACATATTACAGGTAGAATGCAAGGGAACATGCAGCAAATCAAATGGGAACCAGTGGGCCTGCATTCCATATATTATACTCATTGGCTTAATTCCAAAGCACAGACTAAGTTATTCTTTTAAGTCTTAAATTGATTTTTCAGTGCTTCGAATTAATAACTGTGAAAGATATTCATCCATTTACAAAAGCAGGTACTTCATATCTGTTGACCTGAAGGAAACAGACTTTCTGGAAAAAAGAAGAGATCGACACTTCACTTTACCAATTTGATCCATATGTGTTAAAAATATAATAGCAGTTGTTAAGTACCCCAAAAAGTACTTCAGATCATGTACAATTATACATTTCCATCCATAAACATGTCTAAGTTATGTACACCATCGCACAAACTGTCACTAGAGAAGGATGGTAAAGGTTTCTAGTCACTAGATCTAGTAAGTTGGGAGACATACCAGTTTTCCTTGAACACTGTATTTTTATTTTAATGCACAGACTCTGGGACACCAAAAGTACTCTTTTGCAGGCAAATACTATTTACTCCCAAATGGGACACGTTTGTTCCGCAGTGCTCCAGGCAGAAAATGCAATAAGCATGTAACAATTTGAACAGGACCTCCTGCTAACAGAAAATAAACTTCTTTCATAAAGGTGGCATTAGACATTGAATAGTGGCCATTACCTACAGCAAGGAAAACATTTCTCCATCATAAAACAATCAGTGATAGTAACAAAAGAGACATGCTTACAAGTCTGAAACACAAGCATACTCAACCTGATGGGGTCTGAAAAAGAAATCTGGGAATTGTCTTTGAAATTAGGGCACTTTAATACATTGAGCTATGCTGCTTTGACATTCATTGTAATTTTAAAATCAGTCTGGATGCAAGTAGCACAGCTGATGTAAATGACCATAATTACAAAAAAATCCAGGCTTCTGTATCTGTCCATGATATATGCATTGGCAAATTGCATAAGATGAGACATCTGCCCAAAATCATTATACCTACATTGGGGAAAAATTGCATGAATAGGCACTAATTTGCACCCTGGAAGGATTAAAAATTCATTACTGTTGAAGACTACCAGGCACAGCAGCATTTCATATCAATGCTTCCTTTTTCAAATGTGAAAAAGACCTGCTCCATGCATTTTCCTTAATACCTTTAATCCCCGATCTGCTGTACAAAGCATGGGAAGAATGGTTACATCTGTTCTTCCAGAAGGATATATTTTGGAAGGTGGGAAGAGGAAAGTAGTTAGAGAACACAGTATATCAGGAGATAAAAAGTGTAAGGGTAAAAAAATACAAAGCAGAGTTTATTACAAAAAGAATGGGAACAAAAAAATTGTCGCCAGTGACTAAGAGCCAAAAGATTTTAAAACTGATGTTTGCAAGTCCAAAACCTAAAAAGGAAAAGACAAATAGTCAGAGAAGGACTTTAAGTCTAGAATACAATCAAGAAAATAGACTTGCATATCGACTAGATCCTAAATATCAACTAAAGCCTTGCAAGTCTGTTGTAATACCGATGTCAAAAAAAGAAATGAAATATTCATAGTCTTTCTAAAATACTTATTCATTCCAAAATTCTTAGTAGACATCCTCATAATTCACTACTGTCCAGTATCAACTGTACTTTTAAAATGTCATGAAAAAATATATAAAAGAACTGAGTCTAATAAGTGATCTGTGTTATTTATGGTACCTGTTAACTCCATGGTTGATTTCCCAACAAAATGACAACCTCAAATAATAAATACATAATCTTAAGAAAGAGTGGACAAAACATGTACAAAAGCAGCTAGATTCCTATCCTTCTGTCAACCACTAAATGCCTTATCTACACTAAGAACAGAAGAAAATTTCACTCGAAGGGAACTTCCATACTAAATTGATCTCATCATGAAAGCCTGGCTATAATAATAACTATATTTTTATTAATGGTTCCAGAAGTTAAGGTTCTTCAAAGCACAATTTACATATGGAGTGCATTGATCTATGTAATGAATTATAAGTAATGACTATGTAGAAATAGAAAGAGATCACATACTCCATTTAGCAGCTACAACATGGACCGATCTAGCATATATGCCAGTAGCTGAGATATGTAATACAGTGCTGTGGCCCTTCTACCAGAACTTTGTCTCGACAGCCTAGATTTATCCCAAGAGGGCTAGAATCTGAACGGAAGAAGCAAGATCATACAACAAAAGAAAACAAAAATCACATTGTTGGAATATGTTATAATTTTATGGTTATTTACATATGTACATAAGTAACTTGCACAGGATCAAACACTGAGTTGGAGGCAGAAAACAAAGCTAGCAGCTTTGTTCTTTAAAAGTCAATGCCTTATGCACATAGTCGTGTCTTGCATTACGTGTGTACTCCAGACTAGACGAAACCTTACAAGTGAGCAAAAGTGCAGCAGGCTGTGTAAGAAGACAACACTTAGCTCCTTGAGAGTGCCAACTTTTTCCATTTTACCAAACCAGATGGTAATTTCAAAGCAAGCATATTCACTGACAAACTAATAATAGTTATTGCCATTCTCAAACCCACTTACTCCAGTTAAAAAGAAAAGGCAGAGCGACACAAGGAGAATATGCAAAATCCATGGAGACAATCAGGTGCTGGATTTGAGCATAGGATGTTTGATGACTAATCATTCTGCACTACCATGCTACCAAAGGTAAGAATTATATTGAACTAAATATCTAAAATTTCTTAAATTACACTTTCAGCCTTTATGTTGAATGTCAACTGTCTTAAAGATGCAGAAAATTTATATTGTAACATGATAAAGAGTAGGGTATGGATTAAACAAATCTCTGAGCCCATTTTACGTTCTTTAGATTTTTTTAAATACTTTACAGATGCAATATCTCCTCAGTAAATCTGCGTTTTTGGCCAAACCATAAATGGAAATCTCTACATTCAAAATTAAAAAAATATTTAAAGTTAAATTGCAGAAATAACAAATTATTTGAATTACTGGTTGATAACTTCATCTACTCAACCTTATGTGCTATTTTGTGAACTTCTGTAAAAATCACAAGAATACATTATGAGAAAAAAATCCTGAAATATTTATATTAAGGAGTTTTTTTAAACCCCAACACACACTCACACTTGCATTCTCCTTAGTGGCATTTCGGTGTAGTTGTGCTGAGAGTGATGTCCTTGTCACAACACTATGTATGTTTCTGTATCAGAAATCTTTGCATCAAAAATTTGAGTGTGCATGGTTGAAGTTCTTTTTAATTTCAAGTTATAAATAATTGCTATTTTTGGGTTTTACTGACATTTGTGGGCTTTATTTTTTCTTAGTGTTTTGGACTTTAATTGCCTTGATTTGACTACTGACCGGTTTTGACTTCATTCTTGTTTATACATTTCCTAGTCCTCTGCTTTTCATTTGTGGGACCGCTTATAGTCAAGGTAACCCATGGGAGAAAGCAGAGGTACAGCTTTCTAAATTATAATCAATAACTATAACTATATTTTGTCACAATTGTTAAGATACATCAATTCTTATTTTGTACCTGCAATGCCACTGTAATAGCTGTTATGTATAGCCATTAGTTCAGTATTCATCCATCTATCCGTTATTCAACCCACGTATTTCAATTCAATTTTGTAGTGTCTATCCTGGCAGAGTTGACGGTGGGAACCAAACATGGATGGTACACTGGTCTGTTTCAAAGTATGAGGAAAACCGAAGTACACAGTCACAGGGCAATCGAGAAAACTGCAACCAGACAGTGCCCAAGCTGGGATGCATGCCTAGGACTCTAAAGCTGAAAGGTTACAACAGTAACTGAAAACATTTAATTTTACATGGGAAATGCAAATTGAAAGATCATCAGCAGAATTTCATGTTTTTTTTTTAGTAACATTAGTTAATGTTTAGGCTAAAGGACAGAATACTAACCATCTCGCATGTTTTAGTTTTCATGGCTAAAAATGTAGAGCAGGATATGGTTGGCTGAAAGGGTTAAACTGTTCACTCACCTCCTCCATTTCTCTGTTTGGCTTCAGGCTGAAGTCAGTAGCTTAAAAGTTTGAAAATTTGTCTGCATGCTTTTGTGTTGAGCCTGCAAAAATAATTTGCATTATATTAAAGCTTTAATGATTCTGACAAGTTTTGACAGTGAAAACCATTGTTAACAAGAATTAAGCAAATTAACATGTGGCTTGGAGGCAGAATGGGTTTTATTCTGGGGAGACAACAATCTGTGCATTTAGCTTCTTTCATAAATGTTATTGTCTTTATTGAGAATCACAATTGTATTATTAGAATTTTGATTGTCTTACAAAATGTTTCATTTGTTTTTTGTGAGTAAGACCTGAGGGATTCGTTCTTATGAACTGTTTAATTTTATGGAAGACAATAATGTTTATTCTGATATTTTTGAAAATAAATAAATAAAAGCTTTCATGGCCTTGTGTGCTCACATCTTTTAAAGATTGGTTAATCTTTCCATTTATTAAAAGACGGGGCTGTGGGGACTGCTGAATATACAGCATTATTTCCATTCCTGAGCTTCTTTCAATCTCCATATCTGCCCATTTTCATTCTAGGCAAGCCACTAAAAATCATAGTGAACCATGTACATAATTAAAGCAGTAGTTGTCTAGACCTGATGGTTTAGGGGATTTTTTTGCTCTAGCATCTAAATGTTCTTCATTATGTGCTGTCAGTATGATTTCTGCAGTAATATCAGAAATTAATTACAGGTTTAATATCAACAGCATAACATGATAATGCAGTAGAAAACGTTTTGGATTGAAATACTATGTCTGGTTGTATACCATCTGAAGTCTGTATATTCATCCCCTGTCTGTATGTATTTTCTCTCTGGATTCTCCCTCTCACATGCCTAAAGACATGCAAGTTAGTTAATTGGTTAGTCTAAATTGTTTGCATTGTGAGTGTGACTATAGATGGGTGTGTGAGTTGGCTGTATGATAGACTGGTGCTGTTATGATTTGCTCTGGCTTCTGCTGCCCTGTATTAAAATAAATGGGTTTAAAAATGTTACATTATATTCATATACACAGACACATAAATACTTAATGGCTGACAAAATGGGTAAAAAAATTGGACTGACATAAAGAAAAGCTTTAGTACTGAAACTGTAAAGCAAGATCTATTAACTTGATATCAGGTTGGCGTAAGAAATAATTGGAATATCTTGATATGAAAACAAGTAGAGAAGAGATATATTGTGAGCATGTGACACTTAAGATAGATTGTAGCAAGTAAAGTATTTGGTAACTATGCTCCAAAAATTCATGAAAAAACTATTTTTGTTTACTTGAAGCTCAAACTCTGAACATCTGCATCTATCTCTGTGAGTTGCAAAACTAGTAGATCACTCAATTTAAATGCATAAAATGTAAGAAACTTTTAATAAAGAGCAATCCAACTTATCTGTTATTTTGTCTTATCAGTTGGAAAATTGTTTAGTTTCAGTGCTTACATATAAAAAGTTTATTAATCACTTTTTATGACAGTACTAGACATTAAGCCCGTTACAATAACGGGCGCTAGAACAGTAATGCATAAACATTAGTAGGAACAGTCTATATTAAATGGCAAGGGACCTTGTATGTGGCTGTAATATGCGTCACTGTATTGTGTGCCTTTAATTTTCTCTCTCAGTAATACTGGTTTGTATTTTCGTAAAATGCCTGTAATTTTGTCAGACAGTAATACAGTGGAACCGAAGTAATTTCCCCCGTAGGATTGTATGTAAATACAATTAATCCGTTCCAGATCATATGAACTGTATGTAAATATATATATTTTTTAAGATTTTAAGCACAAATATAGTTAATTATACCATTGAATGCACATAGTAATAGTAAACTAAATGTAAAAACACTGAATAACACTAAGAAAACCTTGAACAACAGAGAAAACTAACACTTCAAGAGTTTGCGCTATAGCCTTACGACCCGCTCGCTAAAAACACCTTTTTTAATGAGTTTTAAGCACAGGGAAAAAAATTAACATTTGAAAAATCCGTAATCTAATAAACAACCAAGATAAGTAACATTGCAACAATGCACGCGTGCGCCTGTGTGTGTGTGTGTCTGACTCTGTGGCGGGCCTGTGTGTGTATGCAAGCTTGTCTGTCTCTGTCGCGGGCCTGCCTGCGTGTGTGCGCATGCATGTCTGTCCCCCATGCGGGCCTGTCTCTCTGTGTGTGTGTGTGTGAGTCTCTCGCGCGGGCCTGCCTGCCTGTGTGTGTGTGTGTGTGTGTGTCTGTCTCTTGGGTGGGCCTGCGTGTCTGTCTGTCTGTCTGTCTGTCTCTCATGCGCACGCACCTGTATGTGTCTCTCTCTCTCTCTCTCTCTCTCTCTCTCTGCACACACAGGGAATGCACAGGAAGAGACTGAACACGTGCTGTGTGGCCCCGCGCACGCGCACTTCACCAGAAGACACACACACACGGACACCAGGACGCACACAGGGGTTTTATTAAAGAGGATTAGAATGGTAGAATTTATTTGTTTTGTTTCTCTTATGTTGGTATAGTTTGAATACAGAAATCATTGTTTTATTTAAGCTTTTCAGCAAAATGGAATACATCATGTTGACTGGTGAAGTTCCATTATCATGCTTTTTGTTTATGGATTGGATCCCACTCTATTTCAGGGCACTCTCCTGCGCTTACCTCTACTCAGTCTTGTTTACTGAGTAGTGGGGAGACTGGTATGTGACGATGTGGGTTCTGGCTCCACACTCCCTTTGATGTTGGAAGCACTTGAACCCAACACCGTCGATAATGTTGCCGAATGAGCCAGTCAATGGAGGCAAATTACTGAGCAAGGGGAAGGTAGAAAGTGCAAAAGTGCTTTTATTTAAAACAGTCAACAAAAACAGTGTTCAAATAAATAGTACAGTTCTTCAAATTCATTAAATAAATAATCCATAAAACGAACGTGGGGTAAAACCAATAAATAAACACAACAATCCTTTAAAAACGAAGGTTAAAATCTTCTCCTGGAAGCAGTCTTTAAAACAAAAAAACAAATCCGGTGCTTTTCTGTATGCGTCTCACCTGCTTATCCCGTACGGGCTTAGCAGCAGGCAAGACGCTCTCTGCAGCTGCCCTCCTCAAACACACGCAAGACTGGAGACCTCCCGATCCCTGGCTTCGGTTTGGCTCTCATCCCAGCCTCGAGACTTGGACTCCTTGGTCTCCAGGACGCTCACACCAAGGACTGCCACTCCAAGCCTCCCGACTTCCGCTGCCTTTCTGAGCCTTCTGCGGCTCGTCGCTTTCACCTTGGTCACTCCCGCTACCTGCTCGCTCAGCGGGAGCGACATCAACATAACAAAATTAGACAGGTGCATAAATTTGGGCACCCCAACACAGATATTACATCAATGCCTAGTTGAGCCTCCTTTTGCATATACAGTATAACAACCTCTAGACGCCTCCTATAGCCTTTGATGAGTGTCTGGATTCTGGATGGAGGTATTTTTGACCATTCTTCAATAGAAAATCTCTCCAGTTCAGTTAAATTTGATGGCTGCTGAGCATGGACAGTCTGCTTCAAATCATCCCATAGATTTTCGATGATATTCAAGTCAGGGGATTTTGACAGCCATTCTAGAACATTGTACTTCTCCCTCTGCATGAATGCCTTTGTAGATTTCGAACTGTGGTTTGGGTCATTGTCTTGTTGGAATATCCAACCCATCCATAACTTCAACTTTGTGACTGATGTTTGAACATTATCCTGAAGAATTTGTTGATATTTGGTTGAATTCACCGACCCTCGGCTTTAACAAGGGCCCCAGTCCCTGAACTAGCCACATAGGCCCACAGCATGATGGAACCTCCACCAAATTTGATAGTAGGTAGCAGGTGTTTTTCTTGGAATGTGGTGTTCTTCTTCCGTCATGCAAAGCACTTTTTGTTATGACCAAATAACTCAATTTTTGTCTCATCAGTCCAAAGCACTTTGTTCCAAAATTAATCTGGCTTGTCTAAATGAGTATTTGCATACAACAAGCGACTCTGTTTGTGGCATGAGTGCAGAAAGGGTTTCTTTCTCATCACCCTGCCATGCGTTCTTTGTGCAAATTGCGCTGAATTGTAGAACGATATATAGATACACCATCTGCAGCAAGATGTTCCTGCAGATCTTTGGAGGTGATCTGTGGGTTGTCTGTAACCATTCTCACAATCCTGTGCATATGCCGCACCTGTATTTTTCTTGGCCTGCCAGACCTCGGTTTAACAGCAACTGTGCCTGTGGCCTTCCATTTCCTGATTACATTCCTTACAGTTGACAGTTTAAACCTCTGAGATAGCTTTATGTAGCCTTCCCCTAAACCATGATACTGAACAATGTTTGTTTTCAGATCTTTTGAAAGTTTATTTGAGGATCTCATGCTGTCATTCTTTAGAGGAGAGTCTAAGGGAAGCACAACTTGCAATTGACAACCTTAAATACCTTTTCTCATGATTGAACACACCTGTCTATGAAGTTCAAGGCTTAATGAGCTAATCCAACCAATTTGGTGTTGCAAGTAATCAGTATTGAGCAGTTACATGCATTCAAATCAGCAAAATTACAAGGGTACCCAAATTTTTGCACATCCAGTTTTTCACATTTGATTTAATTTTATACAACTAAATACTGCTTCACTAAAAATCTTTGTTTGAAAAACACCCCAGTACCCCAGATGTTCCTTGGAAATGAAAGACATATTACTGTTATCTTTTTTGTTGAAAGTAGAGTAAATTATTATGCAGGCTGAGAGGGGTTCCCAAACGTTTTCATATGACTGTATATTCTTTTCAGAAGTTGAAGCTGGAAGTTGGAAGCAGTTCCATCCCTCATATGACAGGTGGCAATGGTCCTCATGTTGGAGCCCAGTTGGGACACCTGCAGGGGTGCTTGGAAGTTGGAGTCTGGAATTGCAACTTGACTGGGTCTTGGGTGCCAATAGAGGGTGCTGTCGGGGGATGACCTCTCTTTTTTCTATATGACCCGGAAGTGCTAACAGGAAAAAATAGCGTCACGCCGGAAGCATTCCCGGGTTCAGCTTGGAAAAAATCCCACCCCCTCACATTGGATGAGTCAGAGTTGGGAGAAAGCAAAACAAACACTCAACAGGAGAATGGAAGGAGAAAAAAATATCTTTATTCTTTGTATATTGTGATTGGTTTTTATTTAGACCTACACGTGTGCCGGACTTAAGTGTGTCTGAGGTTTAGGTCTCAGGGATACCTCCTTGTGGTTACACTGGACAGGGGTAGATTTCACACAACAATAGACAGTACTAGGAAGTAGTAATTTATAGACCTTCAAAATGCAATATTATTTTATAGTAATTGGGTGAGTAGAATTTCTGAGTTCTTTGAGCTGAATGGCCTATTATTGTCAAGACTGTTTTAATGTTAGATTACTTTCAGAGGCAGCACATAACATAATTGAGAAATTCCATGTGTCAGCAGTGAGAAAGAACAATGCCCAGATCAGAACCTGAACCCAGGTCCTTGATGTTGTGAGGCAGGAAAACACAGTGTGCCATCCCATCAATGGAAAGATTTTGATTCAGCAGCCACAGCTTTCAAGGTCTGCTTTTCAACTATATGAAATTCATAGTGGCAGGACCTTAAAACACATGGATACAATACGTGTTTTTATAGCCAGCAAAAGTTTCTACAATATGAAAAATAATCCCTAAGGCTGTGATACTTTTATGAAGGCACACAGTTATTACATTATTAAAGAGACAATTTTAAAAAGAGCTGGGGGCTTAAATGACACTTGGAGAAAGATCAAGTACAGTACTGTAATTGCTGTTGATAGGGTACCCACTGCTCAGTGTTTTATTAAAAATAGGTCTAGATGGTATAGTAGAAATCAGAGATTTTTAGTCAGAGCCCCTGGAGTCAAGTGTTACAATTTTGAATAGTTTAAGAGACCTCTGTAAATATTAATACATTAAAGTCATAACTGAAAATGTTTACATGACCAAATTCAGACATCAGATGAAAAGATACATATTAGGCAAATTAGTGAATACCACCTTTTATTTATTGATATTTCTGTGCCCAAACATTTCATATTAAACAGACAAATATACTGTCTAGGTTTTCAGTTTGAATAATTGAATATAGTGTGTCCAAGGGTATCCAGGTTTAACTTGTTAATGTCATCTTGGTCAGTATTTGCACCCTTCTCTCTTACATAGTAGTCATTGCAAATTCATATTGTTACCATTTCCTTTCTCATCATTTTCTGATCAAACTGTACACATCATGATCATTTTTTCATTTATATTGTATGTTGTACATTTATAATTTTACCCAAGGTTATATGCATGTCTTACTTGTATAATCAAATTAGTGCAAGAGCTCTTAACCCATTTTCTGTGAAGAGCACTATATAAGAATAAGCCTAACTGAACTCATCTGATTAAATTGCCTTTTCTTCTGTAAGTTAAGTTTGAAATGTCTGTTATGCAGATGGTGATCTTCACCAGTTTAGTGACCATTTTCCCAGTATATATATTCATTTACCTGTTCTCTATATCTAAGGTTGACCTGTACCAGAGTGCATTAGCATGTTGTGTTGCCTTAGCAGTGGTTGAGACAAGGTTACAAAGATTTGTATGGTGTATAGTGCAAATTCCAAATTTTACCCCGTTCAGGAGAACGGTGGGCGCTGAAGAAATCTAAGGGGGCATTTCTGTTCCAAGACTGGCTGCCGCCCCCTTGGGCAATACTTGCAAAAACGTGCTGAAAAGTTTGATTAATACTAAAGATCATCGAACGCATGTTTCAACCAATTATTCTAAATGTCCATTAAGAAAGACCCGTCCGTATTAAATAGTAGGTATTGGTACATTATATTTACAAATTTGCACAAGTCATGCATTCTCAGATCATGCAAGTCCTTACAAGATTATAAACACATGCAGAGGACCAAATCTATGCATGTTTTGACAGGTTCATTGAACATTACTATAAATATGTGAGAAGTTTTTTATCAATACCAAGTTGTTTTGGAATTCCTTCAGAACAAGTGTAAACCTAAAATCACAGTGCGGTACCTACAGATCACATTCAAAGGAAAACTTACATGTACCCTCTCACTAATAATATTATATTCATTTTTTAATAATATGTACTTTTTTAATCATACTTTGAGCAATATACCAATATTGTTAATATCTTCTAATAAAATCATTTTAAAAATATGTCCTTGTTTTTCAATGTACAGTAATCCCTCCTCGATCGCGGGGGTTGCGTTCCAGACCCCCCCGCGATAGGTGAAAATCCGCGAAGTAGAAACCATATGTTTCTATGGTTATTTTTATATATTTTAAGCCATTATAAACTCTCCCACACTGTTTATAAATATTCCCCGCAGAGTTATACAGCATAATCCCTTTGTATTCTCTTAGATATTAGGTAAGATTCATTGAAATTATGTATATAAACACACTGTTTATATACAGTAAAACCTAAATATTATTTTAAAGATATTGAGTGTCTCCGATATCACATGTTACAGCCATTACGATAGACATGCCACCAGCAATAAATACGCATAAATGCAACAAAAATAGTATACAGTAAATGTGTGTAAAGTGACACTAAACGCACGTACATGTACTAAGTACTGTAAGTAGAAAATTAATTATGGTTACTCACCAACAATGACACGATGACTTGTCCGATAACTGAGTTTTATTTTACTGCACAACAAAGGAGAGCGTTACAGCCCTTAAAGGAGCCACTTCAGGCGATTGTGTAGCACTGCCGTTGTTCATCTACTGGCAGTCTTCAATGCAAATCCCTAAAGCAGATTCCATCCGGACTACTGCCTTATTACATCCACTTACAACTTGTTTTGCACCCTGGTTAAAAGGACACTGCGGCCGTAGATCTTATATTCCTTTCCTAATTTTTAAATAAAAAGAATCGTAGCCTTCAACAAATCCAAAACGTTTACCTTTTCGGCAATCATTAACATCTTCCGTTTGCGCTTGGGCACGGCCCCTGAAGCAGTAGCAGATCGTTTTGGAGCCATAATGAAGGGCTTGACTATGCACAAAGATAAACACAAAAGAGCACAACTCTTTACACAGCGAAACACGTTAATGCTGAATGAGCGAGACGAGACTTCCTGGTTAACACTGCATTCAGCAGGCAGTGCATAACTGCATGCTCTGATTGGTTAGCTTCTCAGTCATCCGCCAATAGCGTCCCTTGTATGAAATCAACTGGGCAAACCAACTGAGGAAGCATGTACAGGAAGTAAAAAGACACATTGTCCGCAGAACCTGCGAAGCAGCGAAAAATCTGCGTTATATATTTAGTTATGCTTTCATATAAAATCCGCGATAGAGCGAAACCGCGAAAGTCAAAGCGCGATATAGCGAGGGATTACTGTATAGTATAGTATGGTTCACCAAAGGGGGGCACTATCGAATCACTCTTTGAAAAAGTGGGCTCTGACCCAAAAAAGGTTGGGAACCTATGGTCTAGAGAATAACAGAGTGTCCTTGTAGGACCTGGTCATCGTGCAGCTGAATTTTATCTGACCTTTGTACTTATTAGGTCAAGTGCAGGTAATATCAAAGGTCATAGGTGAGATTAGCAAGGTAGGTTTTATAGCTTCTTGTCAATAGCCTGGAACATAGAAAATATTTAGCCTGTTAGAGAGGGAACAAATAGGGATGTGGTGTAGAAGAAAGCATGAGGCTTCAAAATCCGGAACAAGGAGAAATAGACGAGTAAATAAGTAGCTAGAAAAGGACTTTGGAATGCAATGAAATGGAGGCACATAAGAGACATAATAACATATGGCCTCTTACCATGAAGACAGGCTATTGTCAAGTCAAATTGTTTACTTTGCCAAAGAGAGAGACAGGAACAATAGCCGTTTGTATGTGAATGTTGTGATCAATATCAGACTGATGGAATCAAAGATGGATAAATGAGTATGATTAAAGATACAATATGATGTTAACTTGGGTCTAGTCAGTGGTAAGCAATTTAATTAATTTATTAGTTTCAAATGGAGCAATAATTATGAGATTTTTGGTTATAGTATATTATGAATAATCAATATGGGCAATAAATATAATAATTTTGTATTTTATCCCTGATAAGTTTGTTTATATTTCACTGTTTTCCTTATATGATGTGTCAAATATTGAATAATTTTATTTAAAAGGAAGCATTTCTGTTGTCTTATTAAAAAGGAAAGTAAATCATCATGAATTTTATTGTGCCTCCAACCTCTTTTCTGGTAATGACACCTTAATGCTTTTTGAATGGACACACTTCCTGTCGTTTAACGTGCTTGTGCTTATTTATCACTTTTCAGGTCATATCTTTTTGAGTGAAAGTCACTTGAAGGAGGTTTAAGCCATGCCTCCAAACCATATATTATACATTTTGAATATGATAAATCCAAAGGTTGTGTCTATCACTTTATGCACATTTGATTAACGAAAGAGTTTTAAGCCATTGACATCTATTTGTTCTGTGTAGTAATACTTAATAGTGATGAAACTCCATGCAGGAACATTTAATAACTGGCATAAAAATAGAAGAAGACAACATTATTAGTGCACCTTTTCCGAAGCTGTATGCCAATGTAGCTATCCCTGCGTACTTGTCTGTGTTGATCATATGTCACTGGGGCTTGTCAGGAATTCTATGAATATTCAATGAGGATTTTAATGCTCTGCCATCAAGAAGGCAATGGCTGAGCTATGATATTAAACACTTTGACAACACTACCATTTAAATACATCGTTTTGTCCATCAAATGACCTTTATGTGTGTTATGTTCTTCTTTCATTTGTGAATGTATTAATATAATTTTTTTACTGTCACTGCCTGACTTATTTGTAAAGTTTTTTTTTCTTTTAGAATTACTTTAATACTCGTTTCTGTTATTTTTGTGATGAAATTTAGACTCTTTTTCTATATTGAGGTCGCCCTTTTGAACCCCCCTGATATTTACTACGCGGTGTGGCATTTGTACTCCATCAACATTAATTATTTCCAGAGACATCATTTTGTCTATTTTTCCAGCGCATCGCGCACAAAAACAAGGGAACGATAGGAGCACCAGAACTCTGCTCACATCATGTCGCTTCGTACCGCAAGCTGCAAGTAGTAAGTCTGTGATAAGCGGAATACCGCTACGCTTTCCACTCACGGGACGGAAGGACAATCCTGACCGCTTTTATATAGTAAGAAAGAAGAAGAAGATATCGCACAGTCTGGAGTAGAAAATCATCTTTTACCTGGAAAAATGAAACTACAAATCCCTTCATGCATTGCAAAATGGATGGGGCGTGTGTGAAACTCCGCGCCTGCGTAGCACTCACGGGACAGAAGGACAATCCCGACCGCTATTATATAGAAGGATTTTAATGCCATTTTAAATTCGGTGATCAAGAAATTTCCTTTGTTCAGTTAATAAATAAATTCCAGATTTTCCAGTTTTTCTTCAAATGTAATCAGTTGAAATGCAATGAACAACCTAAAATGGTGAAGTTTGTATTTAAAGTTTAAGATAAGAAGAAATTTCA
This sequence comes from Polypterus senegalus, assembly GCF_016835505.1. Lineage (NCBI taxonomy): Eukaryota > Metazoa > Chordata > Cladistia > Polypteriformes > Polypteridae > Polypterus > Polypterus senegalus. Next base: position 186,600,570 of record NC_053157.1, read on the forward strand.
GAATATAACAAATAGGCCCTCTTTAAGAATCAACAAATAGGTTAAACCTGAAATATGTTGTGCAGTAATTTAAATTAATTAAGCCTTGCAAGTTGAAGCGAACAGTTTGCACAGGTGTCCCAGCATCTGTTAATTACTTAAAAACCCTCTGTCTATCTTAAAGCAGAGTTGCTATAGATTGTGTTACTATACCCTCTGAAGTACTACTTGGGCAATGTTACACTGTAGAAAGTTGTAAATTCCAGAGATAATGGCAAGAAAATTGCAATTAAGAAATTAAATGAGGCAGAGCATTATTACCCTTAAAAGTGCAGGCCTTTCATTTAGAAGTTTAAATTACAAAAAAATATCAAAATGTCAGTGAGCATAGTGTCCTACACAATCCTAATGCAATTGGAAAGTGAAAGAAACTCTAATAGGGAGAGATCTGGCAGACCCAAAGTCATAACCCAATCAGAAGTCAAGTACAGCGGGAACAATAAGTATTGAATGTGTCAACATTTTTCTCAGTAAATATATTTCAAATGGGGCTATTGACATGAAATTTTCACCAGATGTCAGTAGCAACCCAAGTAATCTGCACATAGAAAGAAATCAAAACAAATAAGTCCTTAAAATTAAGTTATGTATGATAAAGTAGAATGACACAAGGAATAAGTATTGAACACATGAAGAAATGGAGGTGCAAAAAGGCATGGAAGCCAAGAAACCAGCTGAAATCTGTCAAATATTTAGAAAACAATTCTGCCCCCTATCGGAATTAATATCAGCCAGTTTAGTCCTAATTGATGGCCTATGAAAAAGTTTCTCAATACCAAGGTGTCACACAAGAAGCATCTCATGTTGGGTAAAAGCAAAGAGCTCTCTCAAGACCTTTGCAACCTTATTGTTGCAAAACATACTGATGGCATTGGTTACAGACATATTTCTAAACATCTGAATGTTCCAGTGACCACCATTGGGGCAATATTCCGGAAGTGGAAAGAACATCATTTAACCATAAACCGGTCACAACCAGGTGCACCTCACAAGATTTCTGACAGAGGAGTCAAAAAAATAATCCGAAGATTTGTCTTGAAGAGCCAAGGACCACTTGCGGAGAGCTTCAGAAATACCTGGAATTAGCAGGTACAGTTGTTTCAAAGAAAACAATAATTAATGCACTCAACTGCCATGGCCTCTATGCACGCTCATCGTACAAGACTCCACTGCTGAAGAAAAAGCATGTTGAGTCTTATTTAAAATTTGCTGCATAACATTTGGACAAGCCAATAAAATACTGGGAGAATATAGTCTGGTCAGATGAGACCAAAACTGAACTCTTTGGATGTCATTGCACACACCATGTTTGTAGAAGAAATGGCACTGCACATCACCCCAAAAACATCATACCAACAATGAAGTTTGGAGGTGGAAACATCGTGACGTGGGGCTATTTTTTTTATGGGACTGGCAGACTTCATATAATTGAAGAGAGGATGAATGGAGAAATATACTGGGAAATTCTTGCTAAGAATATGCTGCCATCTACCAGGATGCTGAAGATGAAGCAAGGGTGGACATTTCAGCAAGACAATGATCCCAAACACACAGCCAAGGAAACTCTCAATTGGTTTCAGAGAAAGACAATAAAATTGCTAGAATGGCCCAGTCAATCATCCGACTTGAATTCAACTGAAAATCTATGGAAAGAACTGAAGATCAGAGTTCATAGAAGAGGCCCCCGGAACCTTCAAGATTTGAAGATAGTTTGTGTGGAAGAATAGGCCAAAATCACACCTGAGCAATGCATGCGACTTGTTTCTCCATACAGGAAGCGTCTTGAAGCTGTCATTACCAACAAAGGCTTTTCTACCAAGTAGATTACATCTTGCCTGAAGAAGGGGCCTGAGTTGCCTCGAAAGCTTGCATATTGTAATCTTTTTAGTTAGCCAATAAAAGGTGTCATTTTGCTTGGCTTTTCTCTACATTCATAATAGCTAACATGGTACAACACCCTAGTACTACCAAGTATAAAATAAATTTAAGTAAGCGTGTTCAATACTTACTTCCTGTGTCATTCCATTTTATTATACATAATTTATGGACTTATTTGTTTCGATTTTGGTGTATGTGTAGATTACTTGGGTTGTTACCGACATCTGGTGAACATTTCATGTCAATAGCCTCATTAGTAATATATTTCCAGAGAAAAATGTTGATGCATTCAATACTTATTTTCCCTGCTTTATCTGAGGGTCTTCAGCTTGTGTGATAGGCACCTCACAGCACAGCATCTTCAATCTATGTATGTTGTGTGAAAAAGCAAGTGTGTTTCTACTGTGAAGAGGTGGCTTTGTGCTACAGGTTTGACAGGGTGAGTGGCAGTAAGCAAACCATTCCTTTAAGGACAAAATAAGAAAGCAACGCCATGAAATACTGGCTATGGACTACTGCAGACTTGAAAAAGTCTTATGGACCGATGAATCAAAATTTGAAATCTTCCGTTCATCATGCAGGGTGCTTGTATGCAGTCAAGTCAGTGAAAGGATGGTTGCTGAGTGCATGACACCAGCTGTCAAATATGGAGGAGGAAGTGTGATGGTCTGGCATTCTTTTGCTGGAGGCAGAGTTGGTGACTTGCACAGAGTGACTATCATTTTGAATCATTCTGAATAAAGTGTTACCACAGCATTTTGCATCACCATGCAGTACCTTATGGTCTGTGTCTAGCAGGTCAGGGGTTCATCCTACAGAAAGACATTGACCCCAAACATACCTCCAGGCTCCATCCATCCTCTTCCGCTTATCCGAGGTCGGGTCGCGGGGGTAGCAGCTTAAGCAGAGAGGCCCAGACTTCCTCTCCCCGCCACTTCTTCCAGCTCTTCCGGAGAATCCCAAAGCTTCCCAGGCCAGCCGGGAGACATAGTCCCTCCAGCGTGTCCTGGGTCTTCCCCTGGGCCTCCTCCCGTTGGACGTGCCCGGAACACCTCACCAGGGAGGCGTCCAGGAGGCATCCTGATCAGATGCCCGAGCCACCTCATCTGACTCCTCTCGATGCGGAGGAGCAGCGGCTCTACTCTGAGCCCCTCCCGGATGACTGAGCTTCTCACCCTATCTTTAAGGGAAAGCCCAGACACCCTGCGGAGGAAACTCATTTCAGCCGCTTGTATTCGCGATCTCGTTCTTTCGTCACTACCCATAGCTCATGACCATAGGTGAGGGTAGGAGCGTAGATCGACTGGTAAATTGAGAGCTTTGCCTTACGGCTCAGCTCCTTTTTCACCACGACAGACCGATGCAGAGCCCGCATCACTGCGGATGCCGCACCGATCCGCCTGTCGATCTCACGCTCCATTCTTCCCTCACTCTTGAACAAGACCCCGAGATACTTGAACTCCTCCACTTGGGGCAGGATCTCTCCCCAACCCTGAGAGGGCACTCCACCCTTTTCCGCTGAGGACCATGCTCTCGGATTTGGAGGTGCTGATTCTCATCCCAGCCGCTTCACACTCAGCTGCGAACCGATCCAGAGAGAGCTGAAGATCACGGCCTGATGAAGCAAACAGGACAACATCATCTGCAAAAAGCAGTGACCCAATCCTGAGTCCACCAAACCGACCCCTTCAACACCCTGGCTGCGCTTAGAAATTCTGTCCATAAAAGTTATGAACAGAATCGGTGACAAAGGGCAGCCCTGGCGGAGTCCAACTCTCACTGGAAACGGGCTCGACTTACTGCCGCAATGCGGACCAAGCTCTGACACCGGTTGTACAGAGACCGAACAGCTCTTATCAGGGGTCCGTACCCCATACTCCCGAGCACCCCCACAGGATTCCCGAGGGACACGGTCGAATGCCGTTTCCAAGTCCACAAAACACATGTAGACCGGTCGGGCAAACTCCCATGCACCCTCCAGGACTCTGCTAAGGGTGAAGAGCTGGTCCACTGTTCCGCGACCAGGACGAAAACCACACTGTTCCTCCTGAATCCGAGGTTCACTATCCGACGGACCCTCCTCTCCAGAACCCCGAATAGACTTTTCCAGGGAGGCTGAGGAGTGTGATCCCTCTATAGTTGGAACACACCCTCCGTCCCCTTTTAAAGAGGGGACCACCACCCCGTCTGCCAATCCAGAGGCACTGTCCCGATGTCCATGCGATGTTGCAGAGACGTGTCAACCAAGACAGTCCTACAACATCCAGAGCCTTAAGGAACTCCGGTATCTCATCCACCCCGGGCCCTGCCACCAAGGAGTTTTTGACCACCTCGGTGACTTCAGTCCCAGAGATGGGAGAGCCCACCTCAGAGTCCCCAGGCTCTGCTTCCTCATTGGAAGGCATGTTAGTGGGATTGAGGAGGTCTTGAAGTACTCCTCCCACCACCCACAACGCCCGAAGTCGAGGTCAGCAGCGCACCATCCCCACCATATACGGTGTTGACACTGCACTGCTTCCCTCCTGAGACGCCGGACGGTGGACCAGAATCTCCTCGGCCGTCCAAAGTCGCTCTCCATGGCCTCTCAAACTCCTCCCATGCCCGAAGTTTTGCCTCAGCAACAACCGGCCGCTGCTCGCTTGGCCTGCCGGTACCTATCAGCTGCCTCCAGAGACCCACAGGACAAAAAGTCCTATAGGACTCCTTCTTCAGCTTGACGGCATCCCTCACCGCGTGTCCACCAACGGGTTCGGGATTGCCGCCACGACAGGCACCACCACCTTGCGGCCACAGCTCCGTCAGCCGCCTCAACAATAGAGGCACGGAACATGGCCCATTCGACTCAATGTCCCCACCTCCCTCGGGGCGGGTTGAAGTTCTGCCGGAGGTGGGAGTTGAAGCTACTTCTGACAGGGGACTCTGCCAGCCGCTCCCAGCAGACCCTCACAACACGCTTGGGCCTACCAGGTCTGACCGCATCTTCCCCACCATCGGCCAACTCACCACCAGGTGGTGATCAGTTGACAGCCGCCCCTCTCTTCACCCGAAAGTGTCCAAGACATATGGCCGCAAGTCCACGACACACCACAAAGTCGATCATCGACCTGAGGCCTAGGGTGTCCTGGTGCCAAGTGCACATATGAACACCCTTATGCTTGAACATGGTGTTCGTTATGGACAATCCATGACGAGCACAGAAGTCCAATAACAAAACACCGCCGGGTTCAGATCGGGGCCATTCCTCCCAATCACGCCTTCCAGGTCTCACTGTCATTGCCCACGTGAGCATTGAAGTCTCCCAGCAAAACGAGGGAATCCCCAGAAGGTATGCCCTCTAGCAACCACTCCAGAGACTCCAAAAAGGGTGGATACTCCCAAACTGCTGTTCGGCGTACGCACAAACAACAGTCAGGACCCTTCCCCACCCGGGCGGAGGGAGGCCACCCTCTCGCCCACCGGGTAAACCCCAATGCACAGGCTCCAGTCGGGGCAATAAGTATGCCCACACCTGCTCGGTGCCTCTCACCGGGGGCAACTCCAGAGTGGTAGAGAGTCCAGCCCCTCTCAAGGAGATTGGTTCCAGAGTCCAAGCTGTGCGCCGAGGTGAGTCCGACTATATCTAGCCGGAACCTCTCACCTCGCACTAGCTCAGGCTCCTTCCCCTTCAGAGAGGTGACATTCCACGCCCCAAGAGCCAGTTTCTGTAGCCGAGGATCAGACCGCCAAGGTCCCGCCTTCGGCCACCACCCAAGTCACACTGCACCCAACCTCCTTGGCCCCTCCCATAGGTGGTGAGCCCATGGGGAGGAGGACCCACGTTACCTCTTGGCTGTGCCCGCCGAGCCCCATGGGTGCAGGCCCGCCACCAGGCGCCGCCATGAGCCCCACCTCCAGGCCTGGCTCCAGAGGGGGCCCGTGACCAGCGTCCGGCAAGGGAAAACATCGTCCAAAGGTTTCGCTCAGCATTGGAGGTTTGTTGAACCGCTCTTTGTCTCATCCCTCACCTATGTCAGAATAATGTTAAAAGAAAAGAACAAGAAGGTATAGTTAAAAACATGGATTCCCAGACAGTCTCCGGATCTAAACCCCATTGAGTTAGTTTCAGGTGAACTGGACAAAAGAGTGAAAGTAAAGCAACCTACAAGTGCAACACATTTGTGGGGATTTCTGCAACATTCCTGGGAAGGTCACTTGGTGCCACGGCCCACCTGCCAAGTTGTTTTGCCTGCCTAAGGTAAAGTCATCCCGGATGTAGGATCGCAGGAATCATGGGTAGAGGGATCCTTTCATCAGATTGGCTGGCCCAGCGCTGTTTCAGCTGTGAAATGGCCAAATGAGGGAGGCAGCTTGATGGCTGAGGTCTCCAGGACTCTAAACAAATCCAAATCATATTATGTGATATCATCTACTGTTAAATTCTGCTCCATACATACGTAACATTTTGATTTGTATACTGTATTGAGGATTTGTTCTGTTCTGTGTATTGTACTGTATTTTACTCCCTTCTTTTTGACAGATTTTCAAGGTAAGCAGTTTCCCAAATACCATTAGCATCTGTTCTGTGTTACTGCTGTAATGATCATTGCCAAGTTTTGGCAGCTTCTCTATGCAAAACATTTTGGATTTTCTCTATGCTTTTGGGTATTATTTAGCAACTTCTGTGTGCTGTGCATTGCTAGTTTTCTTAGCTGCCTGTAATATTTTCTTCTATACTTAATTTTGAAACTCGTATCAGAACCTTTCCATAGAAACTATGGTATAACTTTGTTAACCACATCAGAAAGAAATTACACAGTTACATCTGGTTAGCATCCTTGATTTTTTTTTTATCATCCAAAGAAATTTTTTTCAGGTTTACTGCCTGTATAGCTTTAGCACTTGAATATGAATAATACCATCTAATGCTGTATTCTGATGCAGTGGTTAGTGCTTTTGTCTCATGTATACAGTATCTAGGGTTCGAAGCCTACAGCCTACATTTTTCTACATGTGAGTTTTATGAGTAATCTAGCTTTCTTCCCAAATCACAAAAATGTAAATGGTTAGTTAACTGGCAGTTCATATTTGATTCCATGTGAGTGTGTGCATGAGTGGGCCCTATGGCCCAGGCTTAGATCTTGCTTTCCACTTCGTGCTCCGGACTCCTTTGACCCAGAATTGGCTTAATTGGATTTGAAACTGTTATGTTGTCTCTGTCTAGGGCAAGAATTCTTAATCACAGTGCTGAAAGACTTCAATGACTGCAGGTGTTCATTCTAGTCAGTTTTTTTGGTTAGGAGCCAATTATAGATGCTAATGCTACACACTGTTTTGAACATAGTTTTAGTTAGCTTGCTTGATAAAATTTAGAACCCATAATTGTTTCTTTTATACAGTAGCAGTAAAAATAATTAATTGCTTCATGTTAGTTTTAATAAGCTGCCTGGTCCCATTTGCTCCAGTTTGTGTTCAGTATAAAGTATTTGCCTTAGTAAAGTATTTGGAAAGTTTCCAGTATTAGATCAGAAATGGAGGAAATGAGAGCACTAACAAACTTATAGTGTTAACAATAGAATTACCAGAGCCTACGAAAAAACTCGTAGATCTGTCCCACCATAAATCGCTTCTTAAAATCGTTCACAGCTCTCCACCAGCGTCTTTTGTCATCTAAATGTGCTGATAACATCAGGCTGCAAGCAGCCGGCTATTCCATCCCCCCACCGACTTAGGAAGTGCACGAACTTCTCCTGGCTCATGCCTTGATTAATTTTCTGGGAGTGAAGTGGAAATAATAGATCCTTATTTGGAACACACACATTTCCTGTCTGTTCCGTTTCTACAGTAATCTGTGTAAACACATTTTTAAAACAGAAACTTTTTTATATTCTAGTAGTAAATGACAAAATGTAGACAAACTATATAATGTATAAAGCCTGAAGTCCACATATCAAAGAAACACTTTCACAAAAGGTACAAATCTAACAATACAAATGCGCTTTTATTCTAAAGTGTAACTGCAGAAAAAAAGTCGCCTTAGCAGGCCATGCTGACGCACATTCACTACAACTGGCGCGGTGGTGTAATGGTATCAGCTGCTGACTGGGAATCAAAAGGTCGTGAGTTCGATCCCTCATGACTCCGTTTTGAAAAGTAAACTGATCTTATTCTTACTATTTTAGAATAAAAACATACATTTGATTTCAGTCTGTAACAGCCGGTGTAATTTATGATACTTGTAAAGGTTAGCTTTGGTTTTTTTTTATTCACTTTTTATTCTCTAAATCGCTTTCAGGATCCTTCCCTAAGCCCCCCCATCTGACACTGCTGTTTTCACATAAAGACGCGCTATAGCTCGAATGTTACTTATTTGGAGACGCACTATAGCTTGAATTGTATTTCTTTGGATCACATAAAGACGCGCTATAGCTCGAATGTAATTTATTGGAGACGCGCTATAGCTCGAATGTTATTTATTTGGAGACGCGCTATAGCTCGAATGTTATTTATTTGGCACGGAACATGCTCAAAAAATACATGTGTAATGCCAAAAAAAGTGCATGCAGACACTTCATTTCACTACCATTGGTAAGAGAATGTATCGTGATACACTGCAGATCTAGCGTCGTAGCAAGAATGCACATCGCACTTTTGCAATCGCTGTACTTTGTATATGTATATGGGAAGCTCTGAATTTTACATGTGCCTTTACGCTGTAGGAAGTGAGTAAATAAAAAAGGTAACTAAAGGTAAATAAAGAACTGAAGCTTGTTGATGCTGCATCATCTTTTCTTTTTCCATCGCCTTTTCCTGTAAGAAGCGTTGTACACACTTTTCTCTATGCTGTGGTTTCTATTTACACACCTGAAAGAAAGAGACGATATATGTGAAAACATCATCGCACAAATGCAATATTATTTGAAAACGAACAGCATCAGATCGGGTTTGAATTCATACTGCCGCTATTACTTAGAGTCAGATCAGGAGCTTATTCAGTGCGCACAAGCACATGCAGGAGGCCAGTTGCTGTGTGCTACATACAGCATGCTGGTGGTGATCAACGCACATTTTAAATAAAGCTTGTGATATTACAAGCAACCGACCACCTGCGTGCTCCTGCCACACTGAATAAGCTCACACCTTCTGGTGCACGATGTCAGCGCAGCAGAGGAATAAAAAGGAGACAAATACATGTGACATCTTGAAGAAATCATTTTATGACCTGAATAGTACCAATCAGAAAACGTTGTTGCACTAATGCAATATTATTTGAAAACGAACAGCGTCAGATCAGCTGTAAAAGTATGGCATTTCTAAATGTTTGCCTTTTTCAGTCTGATTCTCTCAGTCATACTACATATTTGTCTCTTATTCAGTGCGCTTATTCAGTGCATGCAAGAACATGCAGGTGGCCAGATGCTGTGTGCTACAACATGCTGGCGGTGATCAACACACATTTTAAAAAAAGAAAGAGACAAATATATGTGACGTTTTGAAGAAATCATTTTATGACACGATTTACCTTTATTTATTTACTTACTTTATTTACTTACTTCCTAAAGTAACTCAAGTTGGTTGTAAGTCAAGACTATTTTTCCCATAAGAAATAATGGAAATACCCATAATGCACTCCGAACCTCCCACAGGAACACTTACTTAACCTTTTCAAAATAAAAAAGGGTTGTATAATGCGCATAATTTACCAAAACACCAATAATTTTTCTAATGTACTAACCAAAAAGTTATAAAAAGTACCTAGCTTACCAGAAACAACAATTTCATACTGTACTCACCATTTAATTTGACATCTTTGGGCTGCAGGAAGGGAGGAGGAGGAGAATAAAAAGGAAGGTGGTTATTGTTTAGAAGGAGCCTCCTTATGCAAATCTTTACTTTGTAAAATTGTATATACATATCTATACATATACACATATATATACACACACACATATATACATACATATATATATCTACATATACACACACACATAAATACATACACACATACATACATACACACACATATATACACACAAATACATATATATATACATACATACACACACACATATATAAACATATATATACATATACATACATATCTACATATATACACACACAGCTATTTCGTATCAGTGCAATACGCTGCTTGTTAAAACGGATGACTCCCGCTCTTACGTGCAAGTCTGCGTGGATATTATGAACTATCGTATTTGTTCAAGTTCTATTTAAATTTTAAATAGAAGGAATTTTTATTTAGTCGACAAAAATATTTTTGGTAGGAATGGTAAAAACAGACAGGAATATTATTCGTGAATAAATCAACTCAAACCTTAAACAACTTATAATATTTTGCTCTCCATAAAAATATATCCTGTCTAAATTATACAAGTTAGAAATAAAGTAAACGTTAAAAGAACAAACATTCAAATTTCTTTACTCTTATGTAATTTTATATAAAAATAAACTTAGATTTTAAATATCCCAAAAGATTTTGCTCTCCATAAAAATATATCCTGTCAAAATTATACAAATTCAAATATGAACATGCTGCATAACAAAACCTGGAAATATAAATAAAATGTGTTCCTTTCAGCAATAACAAATCAAATCATTCAGTTGTCTTTGCTCATATGTCATTTTAGAGCTGGACGCCTGGCATCTTTTTTTGGCCACAGGTTCGTTTCTGTTTGGTGTGAGGTTCTGTGTTGTGGAGATTCTCAGGATGGATTGCAGGTGCTCATCAGTGAGGCGACTCCTGTGTGCTGTTTTGTTAGTCTTTATCACTGAGAAGAGCTTCTCACACAGATATGTGCTACCAAACATGCACAAGGTTCGAGCCGCATGTAGACGGACTTTTTGTTCTTCAAAGTCACCAAAGCGCCGTGCAAACTCAGTGCGCAGTCAGTTTATCAGCAAAGTGCGATTTGGGAACACCGTAGTGACGACTTGGTTTAACATTACTTGGCAACAGGGAAAGTGGGGCAAGGTGCACTGGTGCATTTGTGTCTCCCATAAAAGCAGCTTCACTTGAAATCACTTTGTGATTGTGCACGGGTTAAAACGTCCGCTGAAGTGTCAGATTCTTATTTAATTCTTCTGCTTTCTGTATCTTCTGCATTGCATTCAGGTTACCCTGATGTTTTGTCTCATAGTGCCGTCTTAGATTAAATTCTGTAATTACAGCCACATTAGCTCCACAAATGAGACACACGGGTTCAGTAAACATATACTCAGCCTCCCATCGGTTTTTAAAGGCTCTATTTTCAGAATCAACTTTTCTCTTCAGCATCGTGTGAGCTAGCTTCGCAATAACATAAGCTAGACTTGATTAACGCGGTAAGTGTTCGGCAAGGCAGCTGAAGCGCTGCATTATGGGATCTGTAGTTTATTGTGTTACCAGCGCTTCATATACCCGGGTCATTAATAACAATAATACAGTATATAAAATGATCTCGGGCGGATATAATTACGCCGGGCGGATGTGGCCCGCGCCCTTGAGTTTGACACATATGGACTAAATAGAACTTGAAAAGATATATTTTTCAAATGTGATCGCGCAATTCAGATAGAGTTGACGCGCACTACAGCCTGCATGCCTCAATAAGTCATCCTCCCCTCGCTCTTACTTTTTACCGCTCATCTAATGAATACACTGAGTATGGCTTTACCAAAACAATCATTGATGGCTAATAAAGTATCCATTATTCGAGTATGTAGATCGGGATATATATATATACATATATATATATACCAGCGTATCGCAGCGGAGAAGTAGTGTGTTAAAAAAGCTAGAAAAAAAAAGGGAACATTTTAAAAATAACGTTAACATGACTGTCAATATACAGTATTTGTTTTGTGAGTGTTACTGAGTGTTGCTGTCATCAAGGATTTGATTATCATTATTTCTTTCAATCAGGTTCGTATTTGTAGGATGTGTTGTGTTCAAGTTACATTCCGTGTTTGTCAATCGCTGTAAAGATGACAGGTTTCATTCATCGATTCGTTTCTTACTGCATCAATAAACAGCTCGTCTTCTTCTTTATCTGAGACCTGACACACTGCATGCACGGGTTTTTTTTACACTGTCTTCCTTTAGCGGGACATTGACTTTTTCCAGCGTGTGCTTTGTTTCCGCAGTAGCTGGATTTATGAATATGCTTGTATGTATCAGACGCTTCATATTTTTTGCTGCCTTTTCAATTGTGTAATTCGGTTTTGTTCAGCCTTTTGGAACTGTTGCTTTTATCTGTGCACTGCGTCAGTTCACGTGAGCCACTCGGTGTACATGCATCGAAGGTTCCCAGCTGTGCTGGTGCCATCTCGTGCTATGTCCATGGCTGTATTTAATGTTACCTTAGTCCTGGCACTTAAAACTTTCTCTCGCAGTTTCGCTGAGTTTGTGTCAAACACCACCCTGACCATCTCATCTTCCTCTCCATAAGCACAGTCCTTCACCCGTGAATATTTACCCGTGGCAGTTTGCTATTGGATTGCCGCTGACGGATGACCTTATATGGGCAGGCACTAAATTACAAACGCCAGCGGCAGCCTGTCTATGAACTTAATTTAAAGTGTAGGTTTACATCGTGCTTTGTTTCCGAAGTAGCAGAACTCATGAATATGGTTGTATATGTCACTCGCCGCTTCTTATTGTTTCGCTGCCTTCTCAATTATATAATGCATGTTTTCTTCAAGCGCTTTTTTGAGGTCTTCCTGGTTTTCTATGTACTGCGTGATTACGGGAGGCGTGATGATGTCACACGAAACTCCCCCACGCTTGAAGCTCATCTCCATTACAGTAAATGGAGAAAAACTGCTTCCAGTTATGACCATTACGCGTAGAATTTCGATATAAAACCTGCCCAACTTTTGTAAGGAAGCTGTAAGGAATGAACCTGCCAAATTTCAGCCTTCCACCCACACGGGAAGTTGGAGAATTAGTGATGAGTCAGTGAGTGAGTGAGTGAGTGAGTGAGGGCTTTGCCTTTTATTAGTATAGATATATACACATACATCCACATATATATATAAACTGCTCATAAAAATTAAAGGAACACTTTGAAAACACATCAGATCTCAATGGGAAAAAGAAATCCTCCTGGATATCTATACTGATATAGACTGTGTAATGTGTTAGGAACGAAAGGATGCCACATCGTTTGATGGAAATGAAAATGATCAACCTACAAAGCCCTGAATTCAAAGACGCCCCAAAAATCAGAGTGAAAAAATGATGTGGCAGGCTAGTCCATTTTGCCAAAATGTAATTGCAGCAACTCAAAATTGTACGCAGCACTTTGTATGGCCCCTGTGTTCTTGTATACATGCCTGACATCGGTGCATGCTTCTAATGAGATGACAGATGGTGTTGTGGGGATCTCCTCCCAGATCTGGACCAGGGCATCACTGAGTATGAGACAGTCTGAGGTGCAACCTGGTGGCATTGGATGGACCAAAACATAATGTCCCAGAGGTGTTCTATTGGATTTAGGTCAGGAAAGTGTGGTGGCCAGTGAATGGTATCAATTCCTTCATCCTCCAGGAACTGCCTGCATACTCTCACCACATGAGGCCAGGAATTGTCGTGCACCAGGAGCCACTGTACCAGCATAGGGTCTGACAATGGGTCCAAGGATTTCATCCTGATACCTTATTGCAGCCAAGGTGCCTTTGTCAAGCCTGTAGCGGTTTGTGTGACCCTCCATGGATATGCCTCCCCAGACAATCATTAACCCACCACCAAACTGCTCATGCTGAATGATGTTACAGGCAGCATAATGTTCTTCATGGCTTCTCCAGACCCTTTCACTTCTGTCACGTGCTCAGGGTGAACCTGCTCTCATCTGTAAAAAGCACAGGGCACCAGTGGTGCATATTCCAATTCTGGTATTCTATGGCAAATGCCAATCGAGCTGCATGCTGCTGGGCAGTGAGCTCAGGGCCCATTAGAGGACATGGGGACCTTGGGTCACCCTCATGAAGTCTTTCTGGTTGTTTGGTCAGAGACATTCACACCAGTGGCCTGCTGGAGGTAATTTTGTAGGGCTCTGGCAGTGCTCATCCTGTTTCTCCTTGCCCAAAGGAGCAGATACTGGTCCTACTGATGGGTTATGGACCTTCTATGGCCCTCTCCAGCTCTCCTAGAGTAACTGCTTGTCTCCTAGAATCTCCTCCATGCCCTTGAGACTTTGCAGGGAGACACAGCAAACCTTCTGGCAATGACACGTATTGATGTGCCATCCTGGAGAAGTTGGACTACCTGTGCAACCTCTGTAGGGTCCAGGTATCGCCTCATGCTACCAGTAGTGACACTGACTGTAGCCAAATGCAAAACTAGTGAAGAAACAGTCAGAAAAGATGAGGAGGGAAAAATGTCAGTGGCCTCCACCTGTTAAACCATACCTGTTTTGGGGGTCATCTCATTGTTGCCCCTCTAGTGCATCTGTTGTTAATTTCATTAACACCACAGCAGCTGAAACTGATTAACAACCCCCTCTGCTACTTAACTGACCAGATTAATATCCCATAAGTTTCATTGACTTTATGCTATACTCTGATTAAAAAGTGTTCCTTTAATTCTTTTGAGCAGTATATATATCTACATCTACACACATACATATACATACACACATATATAAACATATATATACATACATATCTACTTATATACATATACACACACACACACAACTATCATTTCTGTTCAAGTTCTATTTAAATTTTAAATAGAAGGAATTTTTATTTAGTTGAGAGAATATTATTCCGGAATAAATCAACTCAAACCTTAAATAACTTATAATATTTTGCTCTCCATAAAAATATATCCTGTCTAAATTATACAAGTTAGAAATAAAGTAAATGTTAAAAGAACAAACATTCAAATTTCTTTACTCTTATGCAATTTTATATGAAAAATAAAGTAAAATTTTAAATATCCCAAAAGTTTTTGCTCTCCATAAAAATATATCCTGTCAAAATTATACAAATTCAAATATGAACATGGTGCATAACAAAACCTGGAAATATAAATAAAATTTGTTCTTTTCAGCAATAACAAATCAAATAATTCAGTTGTCTTTGCTCTTATGTCATTTTATCAGAGCTAGACGCCTGGCATCTTTTTTGGCAACAAGTTCGTTTATGTTTGGTGTGAGGTTCTGTGTTGTGGAGATTCTCAGGATGGACTGCAGGTGCTCATCAGTGAGGCGACTCCTGTGTGCTGTTTTGTTAGTCTTCTTCACTGAGAAGAGCTTCTCACACAGATATGTGGTACCAATCATGCACAAGGTTCGAGCCGCATGTAGACGGCACTGGAGCATTTTTGCGGGAATGGAGTTAATAAACTGTGCGGGCCTTGCAGTATCGTACTTTGCCTTCAGTGTGACATTACACTGCAGCTCAATCACCTCCATCTGAATCCCCACATCGACGGCAAATGGGTTGCGAAACAACTCAAAATTCTTTTTTTGTTCTTCAAAGTCACCAAAGCGCCGCGCGAACTCAGTGCACAGTGCGCTCAGTTTATCAGCAAATTGCGTATTTGGGAACACCGTAGTGCTGACTTGGTTCAACATTACTTGGCAACAGGGAAAGTGGGGCAAGTTGCACTGGTGCATTTGTGTCTCCCATAAAAGTAGCTTCACTTGAAATCACTTTGTGATTTTGCACGGGTAAAAACGTCTGCTGAAGTGTCAGATTCTTCTTTAACTCTTCTGCTTTCTGTATCTTGTGCATTGCATTCAGGTCTTTCAGGTTATCCTGATGTTTTGTCTCATAGTGCCGTCTTAGATTAAATTCTGTAATTACAGCCACATTAGCTCCACAAATGAGACACACGGGTTTACTGGCAATGTCAGTAAACATATACTCAGCCTCCCATCGGTTTTTAAAGGCTCTATGTTCAGAATCACCTTTTCTCTTCGGCATCGTGTGGGCTAGCTTCGGAATAACTTGCAGCATCATAAGCTAGACTTGATTAACGCGGTAAGTGTTCGGCAAAGCAGCTGAAGCGCTGCATTATGGGATCTGTAGTTTATTGTGTTACCAGCGCATCATATCCCCGGGCCATTAATAACAATAATATATAAAATGATCTCGCGGCCAGATATAATTACACGCCGGGCCGGATGTGGCCTGCGGGCCTTGAGTTTGACACATATGGACTAAATAGAACTTGAAAAGATATATTTTTTCAAATGTGATCGCGCAATTCAGATCGAGTTGACGTGCACTACAGTACATCGAGCCCGCGTGCTATTGTGGTTTTGCCTGCGTGCCTCAATAAGTCATCCTCCCCTCGCTCTTACTTTTTTACCGTTCATCTTATGAATACACTGAGTATGGTTTTACCAAAACAATCATTGATCGCGAATAAAGTATCCATTATTCATAAAGCTTCAATTGGTGATCTGTCTTTCTGCGTTAACCGCATATTTTTTCATACGTCTCAAACCAAGGGGATGCGAGGCTAAAATGTATCGGGAAACGCGCGTACATACTCAGTGCATCCCTCTCGGAATCGAACCTTGGAAGCCGGCGCTAGAGGCGAAGCCTCTACTATTGCGCCATGGCGTATGGTTTATCTATCTGAGCGTAGCAGTTTAATTCAGTTTTTGTTCAGCACTCTTTGGAACTGTTGCTTTTTGTCTGCGCACTGCGTCAGTTCACGTGAGCCGCTGAATATGGTTTTATATGTCACTCGCTCGCTTCTAATTGTTTCGCTGCCTTTAATTTAATTTAATTTATGTTTTCTTCCGCAGTTTTTGGAGCTCTTCCTTGTTTTCTACGTACTGCGTGATTACGTGAGAGGTGTGATGATATCACATGAAACTCCTCCCCCCACGACTTTCGAGCTCAACTCCATTACAGTAAATGGAGAAAAATAGCTTCTAGTTATGACCATTACGCGTAGAATTTCGAAATGAAACCTCCCCAACTTTTTTAAGTAAGCTGTAAGGAATGAGCCTGCCAAAAATCAGCCTTCTACCTACACGGGAAGTTGGAGAATTAGTGATGAGTCAGTGAGTGAGTGAGTGAGTCAGTGAGGGCTTTGCCTTTTATTAGTATAGATAAATCACTGCACTGACTGAAATTACGACCACAAACACATGTATCTGGGCTCCGACTGACGCTTACGAACGCTCTCGGCTGTTTGTTTACAATCGCAGAAGTGGATACACGTGACCGCATTCGGTCGTAACGCAAGATGTTGGTCGTAAATCAAAACAAAAATTTTGGTCGTAAATCAAGTTGTTCGCATGTCAGGCCGGTCTATGTCAAGGGTCGACTTTATGTGCATTCTTGCTCCGATGTAGAAGGGAGCTGAGTTTACCTCTGTTATAGCGCGTCTATGTGAAAATAGCAGTGTCAGATGCGGGGGTGGGGTGTGTTTGGGCTCGTAAACGCGGCTGAGATAATAAAACTGACTAAAAAAAAACAAAGCTAACCTTTACAAGTATCATAAATTATATCGGCTGTTACTGACTGAAATCAAATATATGTTTTTATTCTAAAATAGTAAGACTAAGAGCAGTTTAATTCTCAAAACGGAGTGGTGCAGGATCGAACTCGCAACCTTTTGATTCCATGTCAGCAGCTGATTCTATTACACCACGGAGGCAGTCATAATAAACGGGTGTCAATGTCGCATGTTATGGCGGCTTTTTGTTTCTGCAGTTATATTTTTGAATAAAGGCGCAATTGTTGTGTTAGATTTGTACCTTTTGTGAAAGTGTTTCCTTGATATTTGGACTTCAGGCTTCATACATTATATAGTTTATGCCTACATTTTGTCATCTAGTACTAGAATACAAAAAACGTTTCTGTTTTAGCAATGTGTTTACACAGAATACTGTAGAAACGGAACAGACATGAAATGTGTGTGTTCCAAAAAATGATCTATTATTTCCACTCTAAAACTCCACTTCACTCCCAGAAAATCAATCAAGGCATGAGCTGGGAGAAGTTTGGGCACGTTCTAAGTCGGTGGGGGGATGGAATAGCTGGCTGCTTGCAGCCTGGGTTTATCAGCACATTTAGAGGGGAAAGGACACTGGCGGAGAGGTGTGAAGGGATTTAAGAAGCGATTTGAGGTGGGACAAATCTACGAGTTTTTTCGTAGGCTCTGGTAATTCTAGTGTTAAATAACATGTTTCATTAAGAGCTAGAATTAAATTCTAGTTAAGGAACTGTCTGAAGTGAACATTGTGCATTCCTTTTTATTGCTGTGGTATTGCCATCTGCATCAACTTTTTTGTTTTCTTTGTGCTTATGGTTATTGTCTGTATTTTGATGACCTTAAGGCATTGCTGCTTGGAACTTTGCTAATGGTTGCACTGAATTTTCCCTTTAATTCAAAATGATCAGGTGATACTAATGTAAACTCGTGCTTCACAGAATGTTGGGTTACAGCACAGCATTACACACTGACAGTAGCACTGAAATGCTTAAATACTAACACCAGCCAATTAAACATTTGAAAAAAAAAGATGTTTTTTGATTTTCCTTTATTATCCAACACTTGGTATAGTTTTCTGTTTTACTAGGGCTATATAATATGTAATAAATATTTAATTTCAGTATTTTGACCAGTATCGTAATTCCAATATAAATTGTTCCTAATTGCAAAATAACAGATAATGGGTTGCTGACCACTGAGCAACAGAGTAAATTACAGAATAGGTGTTGGTTTGATTTTTATGGAGATGCTTACCAGGGGTGTGGAAATCAAATTTGTTTCTACTTGTCCACTGACAAGTAAACTTAGAAAATCCACTTGTCCACCAGTTAAATTCACTTGCCCATAAACAAATAACAAAAGTGAAAAATAGTTTATTTTTTCTGATCTCTTTTATTGATACCAAAACTGCCTTCCGTTTTAAAACTGAGAAAAGTTCTTTCAGGGAGTAGTATTTTGCCACCTTGCTCTAGAACATAATATAAACGATTCCCTTATTTTAACTGGCTAATAAACAATGCCTTCATTATAGCTACACTAGTTCTTTTTCATATATTACAGTTACATAACAGAACACTGTCCTGATTCATTTTCTGGCATGTTCTTCAGCTTTTGTCTTGCAACATCTTCTCCCCCAAGAATCTTTACTATCTCAGACATTCAGATGGGCTGAATGGTGTTCATTTCTGCTTGAACTGAACTGCATGGTTCCTGGAATGATGGTCCTGCAGAAGTGAATGCTGATGACTTTTCAGGTTTCTTATGAGTGATGTGCCTGTTACCAGGTGACAGCCAGAATTCCACAGCTGGTCATGGGTCAAACTCTTCTAAAGAAGCAGTATTGAACAGCCTAGCATAACGCTCAACCTCCAAGCGTTCAGCTTTAGAAAACGCTATTTCAATTGAATCAACTTTTTTCTTACTTTTAGACTCCTGTCTCAATCTGACGTACTAAACCCCCAGTTCCTATCCTTTTTCTTTCTGCACATATCCAATCACCACACGATAAACGTATTTGTGAAATTAAAACTTGTTATATGCTTAGACCTCTGAATGAATGGCATAATTAAACACGTATAACGAAAAAATTTTTTTAAGTTCTGAAAACTCTGAGGTCTAGGTTTATAACTAGTTTTAATTTCACAAAGACGTTTATCGTGTGGTGATTGGTTATATGGAGAAAGACAAAGGATAGGAACTGGGGGTTTAGTACGTAAGATAGACACAGCAAACATGCAATAAAGAAAGCCTGCTCAGAAAAACAACCATTGAATTCTGCGTTCGCATCTCAACCTCCAGAACACGAACCCAACATTTACACAATATTTCAGTTCAACCTGTGCGATACCCATTCAAATATCCAGTTTTTTGGAGCTTCGTCACACCTGCCATAAACTTCTCTACACTGAACGTAGACCTAAAGACCCCTTAATGCAAGAAAGCAGCACTACAGATATCAAGTATTTATCTTAGTATTCTGAATGTTCATTGAGCAGGAATATCATGAAGTCAATGTGCGACGATTACTGCTGGCGCTTCCTCAGTGCAAGAGAAAGTCAGTTTAAGAAGCACGCAGAGATTAACAACTGGATCGGGGAACACTTAATATAAAGCATTTAATGTGCTACATTAATTTATGACGGGGTTTGAGAAAATCTAGTAAATGAAACATTCATTTTAAGATGAAATTTAGTTTGCGACATTCTACTGACAAAATAAACTACGAGAATAAAGTGGAAATGTCGACTTTAATCTCGATGTAAATGTCGAGAATAAAGTCAACATGTCCACTTTAATCTCGAAATTTACATTTTTTTTTTGTCTTCACTGTGTCTGTGTTTTTTTCACTGTGGCCTTAATACGCTTCCGTAGGTTTTTCAGGGCCTGTGTGCCAGTTTTAATCAAGAAATTATCCATTTCTCATCCACGATGCTACTTGTTTCAGTTTCAGCAGCACGCATATAGCAAGAACAACGTGCTTACCGCAGTGCATTATGGGTTATGCATGTAATTCCTAATGACGTATTCGAAATTCCACAAGATGGTATATTTCCAAAGAAGTAAATATTACCGATGTTGTCGGGAAAAAATAATCGTGTCTAAGTGACGATTTTTATTGATATTTTATAACATTTGGAAACCGTTAGAATGTTTTCTTCTTTATTTTTAATAAACTGACAGCGCGAAACCAACTTGTTTTATATGAAAAATTCTCTAATCAAAAGCGATCTATAGACAGCTCATCAAAATTGATGTCACGCAATAAATTTCTTAACTCCTCAATATATCACAACCTACACGAAATCGCAAATTTCAGGAAAGATTAACTGGCTAACAAACTTTATGTGGCGAAAACAATTGCATTGTAGGTGAAATGACCGCATTTTTATGTAGAACAAATGAATTTTATCAATAATATTATAGAAGTTATTGATTATAATGAAAAATCATCAAATTACATCGTAATGTCGGCATGAAAAAAATGACCGCATCTCCAAGTATGTAAATAGTAGGGTAAAATACTTATGTCAGACCACAAGAATGATTCCCCTTTGAAAAATTTGCCGTCATTTTGTAAACAATATTGAATACCAATTTGAGACATGAAGAACATGCCTAAGTAGATTGTTTCCGCACGAAGTACGTAATCAAATGTTTAAAATTTGAAAGTAGTGGTAAAAATGTGCCCTGCACAGCACATATAATTCTTTTTTCTCCAGAAAATTGCACTTGTCCGTGGACAACTGAAACCAGAAAAACACGCTTGTCTGACGGTCAATTTACCCGTGTCGGATGAGTCGGGCGTTGGATTTCCGCACCCCTGCTTACTCAGTATATTTAGAAGTTATTATTAAAATGTTTATTGAATATATCTGTAGGAGTGAAGGGCAATTTTATCCACTTTTTCACCATGAATAGTACATGTAATATGTAATTTAGGTTTTACAGAGCAGCTTTTATGCTTGGTGGTGCATCCTATGACTGTATGTTTAAAGTCTGTATTAAAAAATGGAAACAGAGGGTCTGAAAAGGCCATGTTTGGTCCTTTGTGAGTGATGAAGGACCAGCAATTTAATCCACTAAAATAACAAGAATAATGGTAGAACAAAACAATTCAGTACTTTACAGGATGACGAGAACAACATTTATTTCTATAGCACATTTTCATACGAATGATGTAGCTCAAAGTGCTTTACAGGATGTCAAAAAAAATAGTTACATGCACAGAAAAACAAATTAAAATTAGATAAGAATAATAATGCATAAATAATATACAAAAAATTATGTACACTTGCATAAGTTAGATATGCAATTAAGTATGTAGTCCGATGATATGGTCATGAAAATAAAACAACAGCAAAATCTGTAGGGTCACCAGGACAAAAGGCCGACCGGCTCCTATTGAGCATTCTGCCTAACATAAATGCTCCTAAGTAGTTCTTTATTTTAAATTTTTGTAAGGCATTCTCTTAGAGGATTTGATAATGATATGCTTTATTAATCCCTGAAATTGCCTTTTGGCTTGACCTTTAATGCAGTGAGTCTTGTGGTAGGTTTGGGGATTCACTTTCATTTAAACATAACAGGTTTCTTCACAGGACTTTGATCAGGTGATGGTGGTGCAGAAGAACCAGAAAAGAAAACAGAGAAAAGTAAAGATTAATAAAGTTTGCAGTTATTGAAAGTATAATAATTTTATGGCTATCAAGTTTAACCTCCATAGTGTTACATTTTTTCTCAAAAATAAACATGTAGAAATCATTTCATTTTTTGACTTGAAAAATGTAATTTTTATTAAATTTCATTATTCTACCATAAAACATGCAAAATACTAAAGGTACAAAGTCAAAAGTGTAGAAAGTATAATAATGGTTCAAATAATAGTAATAATGAATAATAATAATATGAACAGCACACTGCACATGTGAGAGTGACACAAGCAGCCCTTCGGATTCACCAGAATCACTTTCAGTTTCACTGACCATTTCTGTTTCACTGCCAGAAGACAGATTCACCTCGTCTTCACTGCTAATGAAAGGTGTTTCTTACAAGACACCATTATAAGGCTAGGAGAAGTCATGCATATACCGTTACCTGAGTGACACTTGGCACCAATGCTTTTGACACTTTTATAGCCTGAGCAATCCTCGGATCTTACATGAGACCAGTGGCTGAGTGACACTCAGGATTAACGCTTTTAGCACTGTTTTTACAGAACAAGTGACATTCGGGTCTAACGCTAAGGAAGGTAAGGGTAGAATGTAGTTATGAAAAGGCAAAATTAAAAAACCGGGTTGTTACAAGTTTGTTTTTAACTGATCTATAGTATTAGCCTGGCTTATCTCTATTGGTAAAGTACTCCAGATTTTTGGTGCATAACAACAAAAGGCTGACTCACCACTTGTTTTAGACATGACTCTTGGAATATAAACAGACCAGTATTGGAGTATCTGAGGTTAGGATTTGGAATGTAGGGGGATCGGCACTATAAAATATAGGAAGAATCAATGTTATTTAAAACTTTAAATTCTTTAAATTGCAATATTTTAAAGTTCCTTCTAACCAATATAACAACATAAAATTGGTGAGATATGCTAAGATGATCTTTTTTTGGTTAAGATTCTTGCTGTTGCGTTCTGGATTAACTGCAACCAATTGATGTCTTTCTTAGGTAGACCATCAAAATGTGTGTTCCAGTACTCTAGCTGACTAAAAACAAAAGCATAAAATAAATTCTCAGCATATTGTAAGGTTAAAGAGGTATAACTTTTGCAGTTTCTTTCATGGGAAAAATGCAGCCATAGTAATATAGTTAATATGTAATTTAAAGTTTATGTCACAGTCCATGATCACCCCTTTATTTCTTCCTTGACCTTTAATTCTAAGGGATCAAGTTTATTTCTAATGCTCTCGTTATTTTCATTTTTACTGATGACTAATTTCAGCTTTCTCAGTTTTAGGATGAGGAATTTACTACTCATCCATTCAGAAATACAAGACAGACATTGAATCAAAAACCCCAGAGCATCAAGGTAATCAGGTGCTATAGATAGGTAAAGCTGTGTGTCATGTGCTTAGCTGTGGTATTTTAACATTCTAAATTGATTGAAGCCAATATTGGGAATAAAAATGATGAAACTGAAATGGTGAAAATAGCAACATTTTTTTTTTCACCCAGTTTGTCTCCAGCCCAACACTTGGTGAGGCCTTTCAAGATCTCATCTTTTCAAACAAGAAAGATAGTGTAATAAAAACAGAAGTTATTGATATTTTAACAGAGATCACAATATAGTAAAATAAATGATATTTGGGTTTATTTTCAGAGATCTTCTGATCCAGGCTAAAAATAGGCTTATTCCGAAAACCAATAAAGCAAAAAGACTAAAAAAATCAGTTTAAATGGATTAATAGGAGCATTATTTAAAAAACAAACACGAAAAAAATTCTGTACATGAAAATGTTTAAAAATCCAGATAATTCTGACATAGAGGAATACTAGACACTACAGGAAGAAATTTACTACTCCACTAAAAAGATGATAAAAGAGAATGTAAGAAACTTTAGGGACACAATTAGAGAAATCGTTTAAAATGAGAAGGAAATTGCAAATGATTTCAACAAATATTACACCTAAATGTTTATAAAGGAAGAAACAAGTGGAATGCCTAAATACTTTCCTGCATATCTAAGCAGTCACTGGAGAAAGCAGAGGTGCCAGAGTACCGGAAAGTTGCAATTTTGACTCAAATTTTCAAGAAGGAACACAAAATGGATCCTAGTAATCACAGACCAATTAATTAGAAAATTACGTAAGTGAAAATAATATACTAAATAGCAGCTAGCCTGGGTTATGATAGGAAGGTCCTGACAAACTAATCTTTTAGATATTGTTGAAGAATCAACTGTAATAGTTAACAAAAAACAAAGCATACAACATAATTTACTTAGACTTTCAAAAAGTCTAAGATGAATTCTCAGACTAGAAGCTGTATTCATGAGAGGTAACCCACTAACCTGGATCTCTAGTTGATTAATTGACAGAAGGCAAAGAATACAGATAAGAGGAGAATGTTCCACATGGAGTAAGGTCATCAGTGGAATCCCACAGGGGTCTCTCCTTGGACCATTACTTTTTCTGATTTATATTAATGACATTGTGTATTATCGTAGCTTTTCCCTGTACTTACCCTTTAGCTGTTTTCTTCAAGGGTAAGTGTACTCGTCAAGTTCGTTATCGGGTTAGTCTACTGTTGCACTTTAAGATGTACACATACATAATTATACACATACACACAGACCCTAACCACAACAGTGCCCCATGAATGACTCATATACGCTGATTAACGTTTAGCACTTTAAACCACACAAGTGCTTTAGGAATAACACAACCTGTCATTCAGCACTTCAAGAGACTTACTTCCTTATGGGCACGAACAACATACAATGTTTTAATGATATCTCCGACCTAAATATTACTTTTGATCTACAAGAATACATTTAAACATACAAAGGCTCAGCACTCTTGACTATAGGCCATTTATCAGCCAAGAATACCTTGCTTTACTTACTGTTCCCTACTATTGAGTGGAGCTCTCACTCGCAGCCTTAATAAACCTTGCAGCACAGAGGTAATGGCAAATCTACGACTGCACCAAATGCTCAAAGAAATCTAACTTATTACTATGCTTCAATCACTCTATAGATATTAAGACAAAGCTTAGGAAGTTAAAAAGCAGCATTGTATTTTTTACAGGAATAATAATAATACCACTGGAACAAAGAATAATGGAAAATAGGACTGATTGAAAAGTCTGGATATATATAGTCTTTAGAAGAAGCTTACGAAAAAGTTACAGATAACAAGGATGAATGTCCCAGGGTGGCGTTTGATTTAGCAATCGATGTTCATGAAAATGCTGTTAACTGACGATCGGATGAAAACTGGTCATATGTGTCTTTGTTTTCTTCTCTGACATCACTCTTCCATCGTCGCTGTTTCTCTTCTTCTGACGTTGCTTTCAAAATGTAAGACATGTTTAGTATGAAATTTCATGCTGTGGTTTCCCAGCACATGATTGTTACATGCACCTGATTTCCTGGCTGTCAATATGATGGATGAATTTTAACTCTTTAATCTATCTTTTCTCAGACTGTGAATCAAATTGTTGTCCCAAATGTCCATCCATAAAGTAATCAATATCCTGAGGCATTGGATCAGTCTTCCTTTCCCAGGCTTTAAAACCATTTTAGCACTATGCTTTGAATAACTGTTTTAAAAGTGAAGTGTAAGGGAAGATGATATGCTTTTTTATTATAATGCCTATACAAGTGTCCTACATCTTTTTGGGATTGAGTAATAATAAAAATATAGAGAGTAATTTGTAGATTTTATACACCATCTGGTATAGTTAGTAAACTTGTGAAATTCGTAGGTGACACTAGAATTGAAGAAAACTCAGGCACTAAGTGTGTAGCAGAAATAATTTTAAAAAACCTTGACAAGATTCAGAAATGGGCAAACACTTGAAAAATGCAGTTTAATGTAGAAAATTGCAAAGGACTACAGTAGATCCAGAAACCTCCCTTCAGGTTAAGGGTGAATCATGTACTTGAGGATATCAGTTATTGCTGGGCGATATGACCAAAATTCTACGGTATCATGGTATTTTTCAAAATTATACCAGTTTCACGGTATTCAACGGTATTTTTTCCCATACATGAGTGGATGTTAACCACATTTTCCACTACAATTAGTGCAGTAGACTGGCTAAGAATAACCGATTCCACTCTCATGAGAATTGTACATTGTACAAAAAAACATTTTAATGTGCAGACAAGTATTAATACAGGTTTGCATGGCCCCATAAAGTGATAGTTTTTAAGGGGGTGGCACTAATGAAGAGAAGGAATCACATTTCATGACAGAAATATAGAACCTTTTTATTGAGCAAATTTTGCAAACAACTTAAACAAAAATTTTGACAACATATTTTCAACCATCCAAAGAGGCATTTAGACTTAGTAAAATATCCAGAGGTGATTATCAAAAGTTGTATTGCACTGAACATGTCTTAGAAAAGGAATAAATACTGTATATTTTTTGTAAACCAACTACACTTTCTGTTAATGTTGACAATCTCTGTCCACTGAATCGTTAAAGTGACTTTTTAAACAACTTTACCATCATTAAACTGCATAATATTTAAACTAATAAATATAAAAAGGGCGTCACGGTGGCGCAGTGGGTAGTTCTGCTGCCTCGCAGCTAGGACCCCAGGTCCTCCTGCGTGGCATTTGCATGTTCTCCCCGTGTCTGCTGGGGTTTCCTCCGGGTACTCCGGTTTCCTCCCACAGTCTAAAGACATGCAGGTTAGGTTCATTGGCGATCCTAAATTCTCCCTAATGTGTGCTTGGTGTGTGTGTGTGTGCCCTGCGGTGGGCTGGCGCCCTGCCCAGGGTTTGTTTCCTGCGTTGTGCCCTGTGTTGGCTGGGATTGGCTCCAGCACACCCCCGTGACCCTGTAGTTAGGATATAGCGGGTTTGATAATTGATGGATTGATGGAATAATAGCAATTTAATAAATAATAGTGCAACTTCCGTTAATAATACTGTTACTTCAAGACTTCAAGCCCAAGTGCATTACACAGTATTCACCAAATAAAAATTAAATAAAACAAGTGCAACTTGGTGATGACATCTTTATCAACTGAACCATCATTAAGACAAATTGCATTCTTTTATATACATAAATAATAAAACTGCAACTTGCATTTATAATGCTATTTGTGGAATAGCCCTATGGAATCATATTAGGACCATGGTGAAGAAAAAAAAATACGGACACAGGGAAGAAAAAAAAAACTATATGTCGAGAATAAAGTCGACATGTTGACTTTATTCTCTGCATTTCCACTTTAATCTCGATGCTTATGTTGATGATTAAAGTCGACATTTCTACTTTATTCTTGTCGCTTATGTTGAGACTAGCAAAATACCCGTGCTTCGCAGCAGAGAAGTAGTGTGTTAAAGAAGTAATGAAAAAGAATAGGAAACATTTTGAAAATAACGTAACATGATTGACAATATAATTGTGTTTTCATTGTCATGAGTGTTGCTGACATATATATATATATATATATATACTGTATATATATATACACACACACATATAAACATATATATATGCATATCCATACATATATACATATACACATATATATACACACACACATATATACATACATATATATATACATATATACACATACATCCACATAAATATACATATATATACATATCTACAGCAATATCTTTCAGCAATAACAAATCAAATCATTCAGTTGTCTTTGCTCATATGTCATTTTAGAGCTGGACGCCTGGCATCTTTTTGGCCACAGGTTCGTTTATGTTTGGTGTGAGGTTCTGTGTTGTGGAGATTCTCAGGATGGACTGCAGGTGCTCATCAGTGAGGCGACTCCTGTGTGCTGTTTTGTTAGTCTTCATCACTGAGAAGAGCTTCTCATACAGATACGTGCCACCAAACATGCACAAGGTTCGAGCCGCATGTAGACGGAGCTGGAGTATTTTTGCGGGAATGGAGTGAATAGGTGAATAGGTTCTAAATCGGTGGGGGGATGGAATAGCCGGCTGCTTGCAGCCTTTATTTTTATCAGCACATTTAGATGAGAAAAGTCGTTGGTGGAGAGCTGTGAATGATTTTAAGAAGTGATTTAAGGTGGGACGGATTTACGAGTTTTTCCGTAGGCTCTGGTAATTCTAGTGTTAAGTGGGTTTTCTTTATTGCATGCGTGCTGTCTCTGTCTGACGTACCAAACCCTCAGTTCCTATCCTTCCTTTTTCTTTCTTTACAACTAATCACCACATGATAAACGTCTTTGTGAAATTAAAATTAGTTATAAACATAGACCATGGGGTGCTCAGAACTTTAAAAGAAATCTTCGTTGTACGTTTTTTTATTATGCCATCCATTCAGGGTTGCGCCTGTCCAAGCAAGCATTGTGTGCGAGGCAGGAGCAAATCCTAAACGGGGCGCCAGCATATCACAGGGTGATTACGGGCAATACATACACTAGCAGGGTCAATATAGCATAACAAAACCCCACATCCTACATGACTTTGAAAGGAAACTGAAGCACGTTGAAAAACATGCAAATTCAAGACAAGGAACACCTGAGACCCCCTTGCTGTGAGGCAGCAGTGCAACCTCCATGCCACACGGGCCCCAACATGATTAATACATGCTTTAATGCATTTCATCATGAAAATTATATCAAGTATTTATCTTAGCATTCTAAATGTTCAGGGAGCAGGAATATCATGAAATTAATGTATTCTGTGTGCTGCCTGCGCCTCCTGTTAGTGCAAGAGGAAGTCAGTTTAAGAAGCACTTAGGGATTAACATGGCTCTGGGAACACTTAGCAAAAAGCATTTAATGTTCTACATAACTTATGACGGGGTTTGAGAAAATCTAATAAATTAAATAATCATTTTAAGATTAAGTTTAGTTTACGGCAGGGGTGTCGAACTCCGGTCCTGGAGGGCCGCAATGGCTGCAGGTTTTTATTCTAACCCTTTTCTTAATTAGTGACCTGTTTTTACTGCTAATTAACTTCTTTTGCCTTAGTTTTAATTAAGTCGACTCAGACCCCTTAGTTCCTCCTATTTCTTTAATTAGCAGCCAAACTATAATGAGACACAAAATGAGCAAATAGGTGACCAGCTAACCACATTATCTGAACATAAAGAAAGGTGAGGATTACGGTAAGGTTGATCTCTCAGGTCAATAATCAGAAACAGAAAATCAACAGTTTGGGAAATGAGAGCAGCAGCAAGCCATGGAATTAAGTAACGGGTTTAATTAACAGCAAGAATTGGCTTCTCATAAAGAATATGGTTGAAGTGAAATTGGTTGGAGTTTGAAACCCCAGTTTAGCTGGTCATCTGTTGGCTCGTTTCACGTCTCATTTCTGTTTGGCTGCCATTTAATGAAGAAAAGAATCAATTCAAAGGAGTAAATCCTTAAAACAGGGATATTCAAATGAAGGAAAAGGGAGTTAATTAGCAGTGAAAACTGGTCACTGATTAGGAAGAGGATGTGAATGAAAACCTGCAGCCACTGCGGCCCTCCAGGCCCGTAGTTCGACACCCATGGTTTACGGTGTTCTACTTTAATGACAAATTATGAGAATTAAGTCAACATGTCGACTTTAATCTCGACATAAACAGTGATAATAAAGTAGAAATGTCAAGAATAAAGTCAACATTTCGACTTTATTCTCGTCATAAGTGTTGAGATTAAAATGGAAATGTCAAGAATAAAGTCAACATGTCAACTTTATTCTCGACATTTAGTTTTTTTTTTTTACACAGTATAAAAAAAAATAAAACAAGTACAACTTGGCTTGCAGTATTATCCAGTAGTATAGAAACAGTATTCACACATTTGAACATAGTGATCCACATCTGACCTTTTAAAACCAAAGTTTCTCCAGACAACAGACGTGACACCTTTTTTTGGCAAAAGTTCTTCTGTGTCATCATGTTCAACTTTATTGTCTGATACAGCTTCTATTTCGTAATGTTCTCTGTCCATTTTCACCGCGCAATACCTCCACTACTGCATGTACTCCATTGCATGCGTGTTTAGCGTTATAACAGTGAAAAAGAGCCCCCACACAGTACCTCCACGAACGCATGTACTTCATTGCATGCGTGTTTAGCGGTGTAGCAGTGAAAAAGGTCCCCCCTTAAACAGTTTCCTGTTGCGCCACGTTCTGAACATTGTTTAGGCAACTTAAACTGGTGTTGCGATATAAGAAAAATCCAGATCATAACATTCCAGCTATTATCAATGGAAATTAAGGGTAAGTACATTTAAGAATGAAGCCTGGAACAAACTGCTGAGTTGAAGCACAAACCTTGACAACCTTTTAGAAGAATCTGGATGAGATGTTGGGACAGCTTAGCTATGAGCTAAACAAATGGCCTGATGGACTTAACGGCCTCCTCTTGTTTGTCAATGTTTCTTATCTATCTAATAATCACTGCTTTTATTGGGATTGAAATTATTTCATTGTTAGGGGTTGAGTGTTAGTGATGTGGTAAAATGTTTATGGTTTTGTTTGTTGGGAAATGGACACTGCAGTGAGAGTAATATACTTTGTTTATTATTTTTATGCACTATTAATCAATAAAATGTTTTTATTTGTTTAAAAAAATGTGTTTTAATCTGAAAAATATATTCAAAGAGTTTTTTCCGGTATCTACTTAAACAATCAAAATTTTTACTTATATGGGTATTTGCTATTTGGCCACTTATAGATAAACTGCTCTTAAAACTGTGCACATGCTCATTGTTATTGGGCTGATTTGAAAGGGAAAAAATTTGGGATTGAGTAAGTGATTTTAATGTGAAATGAATCATATAGCCCTATTTTTTACCGCCTTTATCACTGATTAATGAAATAAACAGATTGTTAAGTTACACTTGTGCAACTGCAATATGTGTTAGTTGTTACTGTAAAGTACTTTACATGAGTAGACTAGTTAGGAGATCAGTAATAATATAATGTCAGTGTTTTTATTAATAAACTTTATGGATGGGTTTGTTTTTTTTTCCAAGTTTGGTACAGTTTTTACTAGAATTGTTATTTCTTCCCACAGCCCAAACATTCTTACTGTAGATTAATTGGCAACTTTAAGTTGGTTCTATATTATTTAGTGTCATTGTGTGTATGAATGTAGCCTACAGTGAACTGGCAGTTTATACAGTAGTCAGCAATTCATTTGGACCCTGCATTCCAGAAGTTGTGAAAAATAATGAAAAGTTTAATAATTTGAAATATGAGCACTAGCTGTGTTATTTGAGCTTGCTGTTGCTTCCTGCTAGTGTGCAATCTAAGAACATGCTAGTCTTGTTCACATGAACAACCATGTAGGCTGGTTTTTCATGTTTTTTTGTGTGGATGCTCAGTTAAGAACATTTATATTTGTGTGTTTTCATTCACTAATGCCCAGTGTGCATCTTAAAGAGAGACAATATTGTGTACAGTCCTCTATAGCATTAGGAGTGTGTTTATAGTCAGCCTCATCTGTAGGAAAGAGGAAAGGGTACTGGTTAGTGAATGGCTAGGAGTGGGCTTAGTGTGATGTGCATTTGTTCACCAGAAAGTGCAGCAATGTACATAATGGTGCATTTTCCTACATCTTCATGCAGAAAATGTGCAGCTTATCAATTTTTTAAAAACTGATGGAAACAGAGGCCATGGAATGCAACTGCTTTTACTTGAGTGCTACAGATTACCTGCTTTATGCATCTGTGGAAAAAGGCAGGAAAATAAATGGATCTGAACAAACCCAAACTGTTGGCTTTAAATTCACCCTGTGGATATGTGTGACCAGCAATGTATTGGTGTCCAATCCAGAATTGATTTCTGATTTGAGTCTTCCTCAGGTCTTGCTTGGAAGGTCTTTGGGCCCCCATGATTCTTTACCTTAAAAAAAAGTTTTTTGTGCAGTGAGAAAGGGCTGGACGAGTGTTTAATTATATGCATCTGTAACTTTGATATATGCACTGACTCCACATTGAGTTGGTGTTGGTGAAAGAGTGCTCTTTGATACACTACCATTACCTTTCTCAGTTGGTTCCTGCCTAGTACCTTACTCCTAAAATGAAACAGTCAGCTCCAGCATTGGATAAACTGGATTACAAAATGGTTGAATGGGTAATTATTTGGTCACAGGGATCTGTTAAATTTTAATGCAATTTAGTTGATAAAATCAATGCTTTTTCATTCCAGTAATTTTTATTTTAGTATAACACTTCAAAAATGATTTATGTGTTATCTACGTGATTGCTGCTTCTTGATTACTTGACTACTCACACACTCTTATCTCAAAACAAGTCTTAAGGGTTTGATATTGATGGGATCTCTATTGCATCTTTCCCAGGCAAAAGCTGTAATACCTGACTTGCAGATACTTCTGAACTGCCTGTGTTAAGTCACTGAGACCTTAGTAGGGCAGGCTGCACAGGAGATCTGGAAGTTTGGCCCTTAAAATATTTTGATCTTACATTTAGGGATATGCTAATAGGTAGTATAAATAAATAAATTATTTCTTATAATTTACAAATGTTTCTGGATGGCCATTATACCACTACAAGTTTGAAATAATTATGAGCGGTATCTTGAAGCAAAAAACAATTTAATAGGTAGCAGTGAGCACTCATATTCTAACAGGGCAGTCAAAAATGCAAAGCCATGTAAACAAAAAAAAGTCATACAATACAATACAATACATTACAATACAGTTTATTTTTGTATAGCCCAAAATCACACAGGAAGTGCCGCAATGGGCTTTAACAGGCCCTGCCTCTTGACAACCCCCCAGCCTTGACTCTCTAAGAAGACAAGGACAAACTCCCAAAAAAAACCTTGTAGGGAAAATGGAAGAAACCTTGCGAAAGACAGTTCAAAGAGAGACCCCTTTCCAGGTAGGTTGGGTGTGCAGTGGGTGTCAAAAGAAGGGGGTCAATACAATACAACACACAGAACAGAACAAATCCTCAATACAGCATAAAAATAAACATTTTAGAAGTACGGAGCAAAATTTAACAGTAGATGATATCATATAATAAGATTTGGATATTTTTAGAGTCCTGGAGACCTCATTCATCAAGAAGAGAAACAGAATAGGTGAGGGTTAGTATTCAATTATAACTATCATGTTACTTATGTTTTAGTGTTAATGACTAGCTTGCCATTTTTATGTATGCAGAATATGTGTGACAAGAATTAAGAAATTAATTTGCTGAAAAATGGCTTTATAGCAAACAAATGATATACTACTTGTGGGTCTAACCCAGATTATCGAACATATTTACTGTTTGTTAATTTAGTGTGGTGTAAAACATAAAGGCATTTGATATGTCATGTTTTCATTACCACATGCTTTATTCTTGCAGTGACAATGTGTTAACAACATAACATATGGCAGTTTAGGTCTAGGGGTCAAAAATCTATGTGTTAACCAAAACTCACTGTGATGAAACCCTATCTGTTGTCATTTGCTAACAGTAAATGTAAAATGTTTAAAAAAATGCAGGTCGTAGTACCAGTCCTTAACTTTACCCTAAACATATACACACAACTTACCTCAACATTCAGAATATACTAAAGGTTGTTTATTTTGCACACCTGATATAGTCAAATGTGCTTGTATGAATGAAAATGGCATTTTACTTATTTATAGATGAGTTCTATGGTGAACCTGCATGTTATGGTAGCATGTTGTACTGCCTATGGAACTTAACTTTAATTCACAAGGTTGCCTGTTCAGTTTCTACCTCACTGTATGATCCTGCACACCTCAATAATATTTGTTAAAAATTATAATGTTTCATGAACTTGTATTTTGCCTTTAAAATATCATCTAAGTATACAAGAAAATAATTTTAAGTCTCCATTATGCAGACATTTCTCATTTGGGTGTAGTACTATGCAAAACACTGAATATACTGAGATCTGTAAATTTTGTTTTAAGACAACCCTATATTTGGAGCCTTAAAAAGTGATGCCTTTACTGGAGTAGTATTAGGATTGCACCTTACCTGTCACATCCAAAGCACCTGTGTGATATAGTTTAAATGAGCCACACACTGTATTAGTGAGCTTCAGCTGTTAATCATAGATATATTTATATATATTTTTTTTTAGTGATTAGAGTGTGCCTTTTGGAAGACTGCCTTTCAAAAATAATCTGAAATATAATAAATTGAAACTTTAGAGCTTTGAAATTGGATTGCAGGGAACAAAGACTTTCTGGCAAAGTTGATATTTGGAGTCTGGACATTTAAAAAAAGTATTTGTTAGTACAAGGAGTTAACAGGCTGGCTGTCCTCAGTTTAACCAGATTTTTGATTTGTGATGCCTTATGCTTATTTGATTCTCCCCATTGTACATTTTTAACAATTGTATACATGTATTTATTTTTGTGAATAAACATAACAATTCAATTTAATTGGTTTCTGTTTCTTTGTTCCAGTTTACTGTGCTTACACTATGTAAATCTGGGAGATAAATATGCATTTCTGAAGCTGGTCTTCTCTTTGTTTCATGGTTTTACTGCCTTGCTTTAGTCTCCATTCTGAATATCAGCCATGCTGCAATTGCATTTCTGAAGCTGACAATGTTAAAGTATGGGTTATTTTCTTTTTTTGTTAGTTTCAGTTAAAAGCAAATGACAATCCATACAATCAAATATTAACCTAACTAAACCTAAATTCACCCCCGTCCCAAAAGAAAGAGAGGAAAGCCAGCCAACAAAACAAACTTTTCAAGCAGCAAGGAAGGAAAAGTGTCCTTTTCCTTGATACAGAAGCTTATTTTAAAATGTTACTGATTAGACCCTGCTATATTTTAAAAAAGTTTTGAACAGATCCTTTGAGTGAGAATTTGATTTTTTTCCAATTTCAGATAGTATAGGACATCGTTTACTGACTCACTTAAAGGTGGTGGGTTGAGATTTTTCAAGTTGGAAACATTTGGATAGTTTTAGTTGACATACTGTAAATGCACTCAATAGAAGATTTTAAGTTGAATAATTGAATGATTTGCACATATGGAGCTAGAGTGTATTCTGTGCATGGCTGCCTTCTACTCCTTTTCTGAAATGTTGTGAATGACCCTTTCCCCATTGTACCCTGGACTGTTTGAAAGGAAGGAACTTTAAAATGTTTTTTATACATTTTGAAGGTGCTGTCTGAGTCTTCAAGACTGATCAATGTTTCTTCTGGAATAGAAATGGGTGGAAGGTAAGGAACATTGGGCAGGTTCAGTTTAGCACAGTTCTAGCTTGAAAGTGGTGGAAAAATTGTTTTGATGAGAAGGTCAGAAAGTTGCCGATTCAATTCCCGTAAATGCCAAAAGGGACTCAGCTCTGTTGGGCCCTTCAGTAAGGCCCTTAACCTGCAATTGCTGAGTGTTTTGAGTAGTGAGAAAAGCGCTATATAAATGCAAAGAATTATTAAGTTAAATTTGAAGCTTAATTGCTCATAGGATGCAGAAACATCATAGATATAGAAGTCTCTAAAAGTTTTAATCCCAGACTTTTTCCAAACATTAAATACTATGTATGTTTTAGATTGTGGAAAAGAGTGGTTGGCATGCAGAGATGCAACAGATAAGAGCTTCTCTGTCTTAAAATGCTTCCTACATTGGATCCATATTCTGAAAGAATTAAGGGTATTTGGATTATTAGTGTATTGTCGATAATTTGTATTTACTGGGGCACAGAGCAGGGAATATGAAGATTTGAATTCTGTTGCATACCAGGCTTGTGTATATTCATCGATTTCTGTCAATGTTCAGGTCTTTATGGCCTGTATATTTGCCGCCCAGTAATAAAACTAAATTTTGGGTAGTGCCATACCCCTTTCTGATTTACTGTATGTCATTGTAGGGTCATCCTTTGGTTGTGCAGATATTTAGAATTCCAAATAAATGAGGTTATGATTGAATCAAATTTCTTAAAAAAAGATTTGTTCATGTACAGTATATGGGGATGGTTTGAAATAGAAAAGGAAGCTTGGGAAGGATGTTGATCTTAACAGTATTGATTCTACCTCCTAATGTGAAATGGAGGGTGGACCATCTATTTGCATGTTGTTTAATATTTTCTGTGCAAACATCAAAATTTTGTTGAAAACCCGTTTTATATTTATTTAATCACTGTTATTATATACTAATATTTAAACTCTGCTAAGATAAATTGGAAGGTGTCCAGTTTAGTATTGAGTTAGAGAGTTCACTGCAAAAAGCACATTTTTATTCAAATTCATTTTGAGTCCAGATATCTTTTGAAAATCTGCTGGTGCTTTTAGGACTGCTGGCATGGAATTTTGTGGATCGGATTAATACAGTACCATATCACTTGCATATATATAATAATATTTTCTGTTCAAATCCTTCTCTAAAAATCCCCTTTATCTCTAATTTATTTCAAAAGTAAACAGCCAATGGCAAAGACCAATGGTGATAGGAGGCATCCTTGTCAAGAACTGTGTTTTAGTTTGAAGTAGTCCAAAATAATGTTGTTTAATATTTTCTGTTGAAACCACAATTTTGTTGAAAAACTGCTTTATATTTACTCTTAGGTATTTAAACTCTCCTAAGATAAATTGGAAGGTGTCCAGTTTAGTATTGAGTTAGAGAGTTCACTACAAAAAGCATATTTTTATTCAAATTCATTTTGAGTCCAGATATCTTTTGAAAATCTGCTGGTGCTTTTAGGACTGCTGGCATGGAATTTTGTGGATCAGATTAATACAGTACCATATCACCTGCATATAATAATATTTTCTGTTCAAGTCCCTCTCTGAAAATCCCTTTTGTCTCTGATTTATTTCAAAAGTAATCAGACAATGGCAAAGACCAATGGTGATAGGAGGTATCCTTGTCAAGAACTGTGTTCTAGTTTGAAGTTGTCCAAAATAATGTTGTTAATACGAACTGACGCTTTTGGACTAGTATAGAGTAGTTTGATCCATTGACATATGTTTGGCTGAACTCAGATTTGTGCAATGTGGTGAATAGGTACTCCCATTCAACCATGTGAAATGCTTTTTCTTCATCCAAAGATAGTAAGATCTCTGGATGTTAGATTTAATGGGTGAATCAATCCACCATTACAGGGCATGCTATCACACACGGGACTAATATTGAGGTAACAGTCAACCTGTTCTTGGAAATGTAGAAAGACACCCTCAATGATGTACAGAGAACATGCAGATTTCACATAATATTGGATCCCAGCAATCTGTTACTTGCAACTCCCATTGTAGCAGTTTTCCTTTCCATTAGCTTGCACATTTGAAATATAAATGCTCCAAATTGTTTCTTTAATGCAACTTTGTAAAATGCCTTTATTAGTGCAGCCTAAGTTAGGGGCTAAGTATTATATAAGGACTGATTGTTTCATCTGTTCTTGAGATAAACTGACTAGGTTTGGTTTCTGCGTTTCAACTAGTGAAGCTAGAGTAAGATTTAACTATCTGTAACTATGTAATTAAATATGTGGATTTAGAAAATTAACTTTTGATTTATCTCTGAATAACATACACCATGTTTGGTAATGTTTGACATTTTCCTTTTCTTAAAGCTTTGTTAAATGTTCTTGATTATTTTTCTTTTAGTTAGAAAGGAATTCTTTATATTACTGGATTTCCTAGCTACCTACTGCAGGTGTAGTTTTGTTATTGGAAGATATACAGCTTTAAAAATAATTTAGGTTTTCCCATTTCTGAATTAACAACAAAACAGTCTATAAGCAGATAACATAAAGTAAGGTGGTAATAGCTTAGTTTCATTTTTTCATCCTCTAGTGATAGAGTGAGTTGCCAGAAGAAAATTATCTCCCAAAACCCTGAAAAAATAAGATGTTCAGTGTGTCATCCATGATTCACTAAGTCTGCAGGCAATATTGTATTAAAGGTAACATTCAGAGTCAAAGCTAAAATTGAACTGTTGGAGAGTTAAGCAGTAGCTAATTATTGTTAGGGATGTAACAACTGTACTAGTGGCTGAATAATGACTTATCAAGTGTGTAAAATACAGCAATGTACTGATGTCTATACCTAGAATAGGTTTATGTCTTGTGGCTGATGCTGTTGGGATAGGCACTGTCCCCATCTAAACCTGATTAAACATGTATGAGATAGTTTTGTGTTCATTCTGAGGTGCAAAAAAGGAAGAAATGTTATACTTGCAGGGATTTGGGGCACCAAAAAGAAAATAAGCTCAGCCTATTAGCAGATGAAAGAGAAAATAGCATTAAAGATTGCTTAAACAGTTTTTCCAAGTTCAAAAAGCTTTTAGGCGTTCTCTGTTGTCTTTAACAATTGTTTCCAGTCTGAACAATGTTTTCCTGTAGAGTTGGGATTTATGTACTGGTGGTCCGGAAAGAGTCAACTTACAGGATGGAAGTGGAACTGGATCACAGGTCTGGTGAGTGAACCTTGGAACTGCAGAGGTAAAATTTAGGTAATCAGAGACAGTGCTTCCTCTCTTTTCAGGGTCATCTCGTTGAGATATATATATACAGTGGTGTGAAAAACTATTTGCCCCCTTCCTGATTTCTTATTCTTTTGCATGTTTGTCACACAAAATGTTTCTGATCATCAAACACATTTAACCATTAGTCAAATATAACACAAGTAAACACAAAATGCAGTTTTTAAATGATGGTTTTTATTATTTAGGGAGAAAAAAAAATCCAAACCTACATGGCCCTGTGTGAAAAAGTAATTGCCCCTGAACCTAATAACTGGTTGGGCCACCCTTAGCAGCAATAACTGCAATCAAGCGTTTGCGATAACTTGCAGTGAGTCTTTTACAGGGCTCTGGAGGAATTTTGGCCAACTCAACTTTGCAGAATTGTTGTAATTCAGCTTTATTTGAGGGTTTTCTAGCATGAACCGCCTTTTTAAGGTCATGCCATAGCATCTCAATTGGATTCAGGTCAGGACTTTGACTAGGCCACTCCAAAGTCTTCATTTTGTTTTTCTTCAGCCATTCAGAGGTGGATTTGCTGGTGTGTTTTGGGTCATTGTCCTGTTGCAGCACCCAAGATCGCTTCAGCTTGAGTTGACGAACAGATGACCGGACATTCTCCTTCAGGATTTTTGGTAGACAGTAGAATTCATGGTTCCATCTATCACAGCAAGCCTTCCAGGTCCTGAAGCAGCAAAACAACCCCAGACCATCACACTACCACCACCGTATTTTACTGTTGGTATGATGTTCTTTTTCTGAAATGCTGTGTTCCTTTTACGCCAGATGTAATGGGACATTTGCCTTCCAAAAAGTTCAACTTTTGTCTCATCAGTCCACAAGGTATTTTCCCAAAAGTCTTGGCAATCATTGAGATGTTTCTTAGCAAAATTGAGACGAGCACTAGTGTTTTTTTTGCTTAACAGTGGTTTGCGTCTTGGAAATCTGCCATGCAGGCCGTTTTTGCCCAGTCTCTTTCTTATGATGGAGTCGTGAACACTGACCTTAATTGAGGCAAGTGAGGCCTGCAGTTCTTTAGACGTTGTCCTGGGGTCTTTTGTGACCTCTCGGATGAGTCGTCTCTGCACCTTTGGGGTAATTTTGGTCGGCTGGCCACTCCTGGGAAGGTTCACCACTGTTCCATGTTTTTGCCATTTGTGGATAATGGCTCTCACTGTGGTTCGCTGGAGTCCCAAAGCTTTAGAAATGGCTTTATAACCTTTATCAGACTGATAGATCTCAGTTACTTCTGTTCTCATTTGTTCCTGAATTTCTTTGGATCTTGGCATGATGTCTAGCTTTTGAGGTGCTTTTGGTCTACTTCTCTGTGTCAGGCAGCTCCTATTTAAGTGATTTCTTGATTGAAACAGGTGTGGCAGTAATCAGGCCTGGGGGTGGCTACGGAAATTGAACTCAGGTGTGATACACCACAGTTAGGTTATTTTTAACAAGGGGCAATTACTTTTCACACAGGGCCATGTAGGTTTGGATTTTTTCTCCGTAAATAATAAAAACCATCATTTAAAAACTGCATTTTGTGTTTACTTGTGTTATATTTGACTAATGGTTAAATGTGTTTGATGATCAGAAACATTTTGTGTGACAAACATGCAAAAGAATAAGAAATCAGGAAGGGGCAAATAGTTTTTTACATCACTGTGTGTATATGTATATGTATATATATATATATATATATATATATATATATATATATATATATATATATATATATATATATATATAGCAAAATACCAGCCCGAGTGGAGAAGTAGTGTGTTAAAGAAGTAATGAAAAGAAAAGGAAACATTTTGAAAATAACGTAACATGATTGTCAGTGTAATTGTTTTGTCACTGTTATGAGTGTTGCTGTCATATATATACTGTATATATATATATATATATATATATATATATACATACACACACACACGTATAAACATATGCAGTGATCCCTCGCTATATCGCGCTTCAACTTTCGCGGCTTCTCTCCATCGCGGATTTTAAATGTAAGCATATCTAAATATATATCACAGATTTTTTGCTGGTTCGCGGATTTCTGCGGACAATGGGTCTTTTAATGTAAAGTACTTGCTTCCTCAGTTTGTTTGCCTAGTTGATTTCATACAAGGGACGCTATTGGCGGATGGCTTAGAAGCTACCCAATCAGAGCATGTATTACGTATTAAATAAAACTCCTCAATGATATACAATGTGCTTCCCGAGTGGTGCTTGATTGTTTGCTTTTCTCGTTCTCTCTCACTCTCTCCGACATTCTCTGCGCCTGACGGAGGGGGTGTGAGCAGAGGGGCTGTTTGCACAGAGGCTGTTTGCCTAGAGGATACGGACGCTACTCTAAAAAATGCTGAAAAACTACCTTCACATTGCTCCCTTCTTTGCAGCTGCTTTATCATGGTGCTAAAAGCCCAACAGCACGTATTGATTTTTTGATTGTTTGCGTTTCTGTCACGCTCTCTCTCTCTCTCTCTCTGACATTCTCTGCTCCTGACAGCGCTCCTTTAAAGAGAAGATATGTTTGCATTCTTTTAATTGTGAGAAAGAACTGTCATCTCTGTCTTGTCATGGAGCACAGTTTAAACTTTTGACTAAAGGGTGTTATTTCATGTCTAGAGGGCTCTAATAATGTTAACAGTGTGGGAGAGTTTATAAGGGCTTAAAATATAACAAGAAGCCGGCAATCCTCCACAACACATACATATATATTCACACATACATACACACACATACATATATATATATATACATATATATATAAATATACATATATATCTACATATATACATATACACATACATATATACATATATATATATATATACATATACATCCACATACATACATATACATATATATATATATATATATATATATATATATATATATATATATATACCCTTTGAGATGCGAGCAACTGTTGCTTGGGGTGCCAGAATCCATCGAGGAAGAAATTTGTACAAAATCTTAATTTATATATCCATTCCTAAATAATTAAATGGGCAGGGTATTTTGTATCAGTGCAATACGCCGCTTGTTAAAACAGATGACTTCCGCTCTTACGTGCAATTAGTGCTGCGAACTGGATATTGTGGATATTGTGAACTATCGTATCTGTTGAAGTTCTATTTAAATTTTAAATATAAGAAATTTTTATTTAGTCGACAAAAATATCTTTGGTAGGAATGCAAGTTAAACTTAGTCATCATTGCATACATTTTTCTTCACCATAGGAATTTAAAGACTACATTCAACTGACATTCCTACCAAACATATTTCTGTCGACTAAATAGAACCTACTTATATCCAAATAGAACTTGAAAAAGTATATTTTTTCGAATCTGATCGTGCATTTTAGATCGACTTGACGCGCACCACATCGAGCCCGCGTGCTATTGTGCTCTGGGCTGCCTGCCTCAATAAGTCACCGTCGCTTGACTCTTACTTTTTTTACCGTTCATTTAATCATGGCTAGTCGCAAAAAAATTAGAAAATGGAAGGAAGATTACACTGAGTATGGCTTTACCAAAACAATTAATGATGGCGAATAAAGTATCCATTATTCATAAAGCTTTAATTGGTGATCTGTTTTTCTGCGTTAACCTCATATTTTTTCATACTTCTTCTCAAACCAAGGGGGTGCGAAATCGGCCTCGTCAGTCACAGGGGGTGCGAGTGTAAAAATGAATCGGGAAGCACTTATATATATGTATGTGTTTGTCTGTATATATATATACTAGCAGAATATCCGCGCTTCGCAGCGGAGAAGTAGTGTGTTAAAGAAGTAATGAAATAGAAAAGGAAACATTTTAATAATAATGTAACATGATTGACAATGTAATTGTGTTGTCATTGTCATGAGTGTTGCTGGCATATATATATATATATATATATATATACTATCAATATATATATATATATATACTAGGGATGGGCGGTATCCAAATTTTGATACCGTCAAACCTCCTCCCTATTTTACCTCGGTATACGGTATTACCGTGAATAATAGAAAAATTGTGACGTAAGGCTCAGACAGCATCGCCAAACTGTTGGCTTGTGCCTAAACCGTTCAGAAACTGAATATCAAACACTAATACTGAAACAATAACAAAATAACATGCAGAACAATATTAACAACTTTTATTAGCAACAAATAGCAGTTTATAAAAAGTGCAAATACAACAGTCAAACAGAATTAAATTAACATAAACATCCAGAACAGTTTTCCGCTGAGACGCAGACACAAATCAATTAAATTAAATCACACCGCCTGAACAACTTTTAATAACAAATATGAGCAGCTTA
Organism: Polypterus senegalus; assembly: GCF_016835505.1. NCBI lineage: Eukaryota > Metazoa > Chordata > Cladistia > Polypteriformes > Polypteridae > Polypterus > Polypterus senegalus. The sequence continues at coordinate 186,643,309 of NC_053157.1, forward strand.
TAAAAAAGTGCAACTAGACCCACAACAGTCAACCAGAGTTGAATTAACCTAAACATCATCCATATTATAAAAAGTATTGCCAAGCAATAGTCCTAAACAAAAACGTCTTCTTTCCAATATCGTTTTTAACGTAAACCAAATAAAAATACCTGAATCAATTAAATAAAAATAAACACAGTGCGAACAGGAACGAATGGCAAGTGGCATCAATCTATTCAAGATTTCTCGCTAGAAAAACCAGCATGTTTACTTTGTCCGGCTTTAACAGGGCACGTTGTGAACCGACAACTTTACCTGCGGTGCTGAAAACCCACTCCGATGGTGTGCTTGTGGCACAGACGCACAGGTACTTTCGTGCCACTCGCGACATTTGGGGAAAACGCTCGGCAGTATTTTTCCACCAGATAAGTGGGTCCTCGTCTCCTTGAGTAACTGGCTCCAAACAGTAGGCTGTTATTTCAGCTCCGACTCGGTCCTCTACGGTGCCGACGGGACCTGCCATTGCATCAGATTTTTTTTCAGCATACTCCCCAAAGTCATCTTTTTCGTGAGGGTGCAGGTTGCTCCTCTCCCTCTTCCACTCTGATGGCCACTGGACCTGCTGCCTCTAAGCTCACGATCTCAGCCTGTAATTCAGCCTTGGTCTCAGCCAATGCGTTGTCATCCGTCTCATATCCTCCACGTAACGAGGATCGAGGAAAGTGCATTTTCGCAATATTTTGCGCACTGAATTGGATTCATACTTGGCCTCCAGCTTTGTTAGAATTCCAGTTTTGATTGACTTTGTTAGCTGGGGGTCATTTTCTGACGCAGCCAACACATTGTCCCTGCAGAGCTGTAGCATGGGGAGGATACAGGAACTGGTCACATCATTTTCTCCTGACAAAATATCAGTGAAGTCACCGACTGGTTTCAGTGCTTCGTGAACAGCTTTCAAGACGTCCATGTCCTGCCAGGTCAGGGACAGGCTGCTCCTTCTGTCATCAGACAGGACGTGTCTGATCGCTTGGGCCTGCTCGAGGATTCGCTCCACCATTGCCAGTTTGGAGCCCCAGCGAGTTAGCAGTCCTGCCGACGGATGGATGGATGAATTAATTAATGAATGATGAATAAATGATTAAATAAAGTATCTATCTATCTATCTATCTATCTATCTATCTATCTATCTATCTATCTATCTATCTATCTATCTATCTATACTAATGAATGAATAGGCATAAATAAACGAATGAATGAATAAATAGGCATAAACAAGCGAAATTGCTTTATTTAGGCCAATTCATTCGTTAATAAACGAATGAATGAATAAATAGGCCTAAATAAACGAATGAATGCATAAATAAATATGTCCATTAACGTATATTATTCCACTTGGTGAAATTTGCATGCACATTTATTTCAGGCTAAATAAGTCCCTTATGCGCATCAAGCCTGCATTTACTTGATAAAAAATACAGGAAAAAAAATTACAATTTAAAAAGTGGTTTTCTATTTTAATATAGCCTACTTTTCAATATAATTTATGTGATGCAAAGCATAATATATATATATATATATATATATATATATATATATATATATATATATATATATCCCTTTTTTTATATTTGAGCCCCTGCCCCTGAGGAACTCTCTGCACGTTTTATGCTTACCGTTATGAGACTATGTTTTGGGAGTCCCAAGTCCACTTGCTTCTTGTGGAGTTCATGCTTACGTTGCCAGCTGTGTGAAAAGGCCCCGACAATATTACGACATAGTCCGAGGGCGCTCGGTTTTTGCCTCTGGTCATGCAATCCATTTGTGACAGCCAAGTTTAGATTGTGACCGAAGCAGCATAGCCACGGCCAATGCAGGGACCTGATTGCGGCATGAATGTTAGCAGCGTTGTCAGTGGTTATGGCTAAAAGTTTTTTCTCGTCAAGTTGCCATTCCTGAAGTGCAGCTCTGAGCGCAGCAGCAAGATTGTCTGCTGTATGACTCTCAGGAAAATACGTAGTTTGGAGGCATTTGGATTCAAGTTTCCAGTCAGGTGTAATAGTATGGACAGTCAGAGTCGTATATGGTGTCATGTTAACTGACGATCACATGTCAGTTGTTAAGGAATAACTGTGTGACGCTGACAGCAGCACTTGGACATTGTCTCTAACTTTACTATATAAATGTGGGACGGCTGTTTGTGAGAAATATTTCCGTCCAGGCAGCTCGTACTGGGCATCTAGGACCTTTACCATGTCCGTAAAGGACTTTTTTTCCACTGTGTGAAAAGAGACCATTTCCTTCGCCAAGTATTTTGTCACTGCATCAGTACAGGTTTTCCAACGGACACTGTCCCTTTTGTACTTTGTTGCTTTCCCGACGGCCCCCATTATCGTCGGCTGCGTACTGGCGGTGGACCTAAATGTTGTTGGTCCTGCATCGGGAGGCGTTGAAACTGTTGCACTGAGTGAACCCGGGTCCATCCTCGCAGCAGTGAGTGGATGGTGGTTTCGTATATGCGACCTTAGGTTCGATGTATTTCCATCTCTCGCAGTCACCTTTTTGTTGCACAATTTGCAAATTGCCTCGTCCGTATTTACCGCCTCTCCCTTCTCGTTCGGCCGAAACCTGAAATACTGCCAAACTGCAGAAGTTGTGTTCTTTTTCGAGACCAGGTCACTTGGTGCGCGACTCGCCATCTTTCCCCACCTCTCTCTTTCTCCTCCACGCTGTCACCGTGATGACAACCACGCATCGCATACGCATTTTTAGGCATTAAATAAATTATATTTAATATTTAATCCTTGTCTCCTATATAAATGCATTGTTTTTATGACGGTATAATGGTATTGAAACTGACACCGTTGCTATTTTTAGATCCCGCGGGATACCATATTACCATTTTACCGCCCAAGCCTAATATATACACACACACATATAAACATATACATATGCATATCCATACATATATACACACACACATATATACATACACAACACACATATATAAACATATATATACATATACATACATATCTACATATATACATACACACACACACATATATATATATACTCTTTGGGGTGCGAGCAACTGTTGCTGGGGGTGGCAGAATCTATCAAGGAAGAAAAATTAAAAACATTATTTGTACAAAATCTTAATTTATCCATTCCTAAATAATTAAATGGGCGCGCTATTTCGTATCAGTGCAATACGCTGTTTATTAAAACGGATGACTCCCGCTCTTACGTGCAAGTCTGCGTGGATATTATGAACTATCATATCTGTTCAAGTTCTATTTAGATTTTAAATAGAAGGAATGTTTACACGGGAATGTTTCCCTACACGGGAAGTTGGAGAATTAGTGATGAGTCAGTCAGTCAGTCAGTGACTGGAGTCAGTCAGTGAGGGCTTTGCCTTTTATTAGTATACTAGCAAAATACCCGCGCTTTGCAGCGGTGAAATACTGTCTGAATATTTTTATTAATAAAAAAGTAAACACTTTTAGACTGAACAAAATATGTAAAAAATTAATTGTTAAGGATTTCTCTGTATATCACGTTGTCAGTTCGGTCCTCTGGTTGTAATATGACTAAGCTGTGTGCTGAGCTCACTCTTGAGCATGCAACATACAGTTGGCCATGTGAAAAGCAATCCCGCCTCAATCAATGCCAACCTTTTGTAGTGTTTGTCCCTGAGACTTATTAATTGTCATTGCGAAGCAGAGCCTTACTGGAAATTGAACGCGTTTGAATTGAAATGGGAGATTAGATGGTATAACGGGGATGCGAGGAATAAAAACTGTGTCACCTGAGGCACTGCCAGTAAATGTAGCTGCTTCAATTAGGTTGTTTTGTAGAGATCTGAAGATGAAGATGACCTGAAGTCTTGTGCCGTTATAAAGTTTCGGTGGTTGTAAGTTTCTGCTTCCTTGGCTTAAGGTCGAACGAAAGAAGACACCGCAGTGAACACAGAAGAGAACCCATGGATTAAATAAAACCTACACAATACCTGTAACAATCGTAACAAATGAACAATAAAATAGAAGAGAACCCGTGAATTAAATGAAAAGGTTGCTTCATTGGTGAAGCAAGGAAAAAGCACTTTCTTATATGTCGTTCGTTTTTAAATCAGTTCAGAAGCTGTGAGAAAGCTACTTCCTTGGCGAAGCTCAGTAAACGAAAGAAGACACCGCAGTGAACACAGAATAGAACCCTTGGATTAAATAAAACCTACACAATAACTATAAAAATCGTAATAAATGAACAATGAAACAGCGGAGAACCCGTGGATTAAATAAAAAGGCTGCTTCGTTGGGGAAGCAAGGAAAAAGGACTTTCTTATATATCGCTCGCTTTATAAAACAGTGCAGAAGCTCTGAGAAAGCTGCTTCCTTCGCAAGTAAGGAAACGACTGAAGAGACGGCGGGACGCTGTAATTGTTCGGCAAGGCAGCTGAAGCGCTGCATTATGGGATCTGTAGTTTATTGTGTTACCAGTGCTTCATATCCCTGGGACATTAATAACAATAATACAGTATATAAAATGATCTCGGGTCGGATATAATTACACTGGGCGGATGTTGCCTGGGCCTTGAGTTTGACACATATGGAGTAAATAGAACTTGAAAAGATATATTTTTCGTACATCGAGCCCAAGGTGCTATTGTGGTTTTGCTTGCATGCCTCAATAAGTCATCCTCCCCTCGCTCTTACTTTTTTACCGTTCATCTAATGAATACACGGAGTATGGCTTTACCAAAACAATCATTGATGGCGAATAAAGTATCCATTATTCGAGTATGTAGATCAGGGTATATATATACATATATATATATACCCGCGTATCGCAGCGGAGACGTAGTGTGTTAAAGAAGCTATGAAAAGAAAAGGGAACATTTTAAAAATAACGTAACATGACTGTCAATATACAGTAATTGTTTTGTGAGTTTTACTGAGTGTTGCTGTCATCAAGGATTTGATTATCATTATTTCTTTCAATCAGGTTCGTATTTGTAGGATGTGTTGTGTTCAAGTTACATTCCGTGTTTGTCAATCGTTGTAAAGATGACAGGTTTCATTCATCGATTCGTTTCTTACTGCATCAATAAACAGCTCGTCTTCTTCTTTATCTGAGACCCGACACACTGCATGCACGGGGTTTTTTTTTACACTGTCTTCCTTTAGCGGGACAGTGACTTTTTCCACAGGTTTCATTCATCGATTCGTTTCTTACTGCATCAATAAACAACTCGTCTTCTTCTTTATCTGAGACCCGACACACTGCATGCACGGGTTTTATTTTTTACACTGTCTTCCTTTAGCGGGACATTGACTTTTTCCACCGTGTGCTTTGTTTCCACAGTAGCTGCATTTATGAATATGCTTGTATGTATCAGACGCTTCATATTTTTTTGCTGCCTTTTCAATTGTGTAATTCGTTTTTTGTTCAGCGCTCTTTGGAACTGTTGCTTTTTGTCTGTGCACTGCGTCAGTTCACGTGAGCCGCTTCGGTGTACATGCATCGAAGTTTCCCAGCTGTGCTGGTGCCATGTCGTGCTATGTCCATGGCTGTATCTAATGTTACCGAAGTCCCGGCACTTAAAACTTTCTCTCGCAGTTTCGCTGAGTTTGTGCCAAACACCACCCTGACCATCTCATTTTCTTCTGCATAAGGACAGTCCTTCACCCGTGAATATTTCCCCGTGGCAGTTTGCTATTGGATTGCCGCTGACGGACGGCCTTATATGGGTAGGCACTAAATTACAAACGCCAGCGACAGCCTGTCTATGAACTTAATTTAAAGTTTAGGTTTACATCGTGCTTTGTTTCCGAAGTAGCAGAACTCATGAATATGGTTGTATATGTCACTCGCTCGCTTCTTATTGTTTCGCTGCCTTCTCAATTATATAATGCATGTTTTCTTCAGCGCTTTTTGGGCCTCTTCCTGGTTTTCTACGCATCTGCGTGATTACGTGGAAGGCGTGATGATGTCACACGAAACTCCGCCCCCACGGGTTTCAAGCTCATCTCCATTACAGTAAATGGAGAAAAACAGCTTCCAGTTATGACCATTACGCGTAGAATTTCGAAATGAAACCTGCCCAACTTTTGTAAGGAAGCTGTAAGGAATAACCCTACCAAATTTCAGCCTTCTACCTACACGGAAGTTGGAGAATTAGTGATGAGTCAGTCAGTCAGTCAGTGAGTGAGTCAGTGAGGGCTTTGCCGTTTATTAGTATAGATATATATATATATATGTGTGTGTGTGTGTATGTGTGTGCATATATATATATATATATATATTGTAATAGTTTTACTGTCAAATAATGCAAACAGTACGCGACACGTGTTTCGCCCTAATTCTGGGCTCATCAGGCATGCGTACACACTCACTGCACCCCCTCTCGGGAATCGAACCTCGGACATCAGCGCTACAGGCATGCGTGTGGAGAATATGTAGATTATATACTGTATATATATATATATATATATATATATATATATATATATATATATATATATATATATATATATATATATATATATATATATATATATATATATATATATATATCTATATCTATATATATATATATATATCAAAATAACAGCGGAGAAGTATTGTGTTACAGAAATTATGAAAAAGAAAAGGGAACATTTTAAAAATTACATAACATGACTGTCAATGTAATTGTTTTGTGACTGTTAAGAGTGTTGCTGTCATCAAGGATTTGAATATCATTATTTCTTTAAATTAGGTTCGTATTTGGAGGATGTGTTTTGTTCAAGTTACATTTCGTGTTTGTCAGCCGTTGTAAAGATAACAGGTTTCATTTATCGATTCCATTCTTACTGCATCAATAAACAGCTCATCTTCCTCTCTATCTGAGACGTGACACACTGAATGCACGGGTTTTTTTTACACTGTCTTCCTTTAGCTGGACATTGACTTTTTCCACTGTGTGCTTTGTTTCTGCAGTAGCTGCACTTATGAATATGCTTGTATGCGTCACTCACTTCATACTCTTTTGCGGCCTTCTGAATTGTGTAATGTGGTTTTTGTTCAGCGCTCTTTGGAGCTGTTGCTTTTTGTCTTTTTACTGCGTTCACAGTCAGTTTACGTGAGCCGCTAGGTGTACATGCATTGAAGGTTCTCAGCTGTGCTTGTGCTATGTCGTGCGATGTCCACGGCTTTATTTAATGTTAGCTAAGACCCGGCACTTAAAAGTTTCTCTCGCAGTTTCGCTGAGTTTGTGCCAAACACCACCCTGACCATCTCATCTTCGTCTGCATAAGCACGGCCCTTCACCCGTGAATATTTAGCGGTAGAGTGTTTCTATTGGATTGCCAGTGACGGACGGCGTTATATGGGCAGGCACTCAATTACGTGGGGGGGGTGTTGCGATAAGGGATGTAACTCCGCCTCACACATGTACATAAGTAGGTTTCAGTTATGACCGTTATGCATAGAATTTCTAAATGAAACCTGCTTAGCTTTTGTAAGTAAGCTGTAAGGAATGAGTCTGCCAAATTTCAGCGTTCTACCTACACGGGAAGTTGGAGAATTAGTGATGGGTGAGTCAGTGAGCGAGTGAGTGAGTCAGTGAGGGCTTTGCCTTTTATTTATATATATATATATATATATATATATATATATATATATATATATACTAGCAGAATAATACCGCCAGAGAGAAGTAGTGTGTTAAAGAAGTTATGAAAAAAGAAAAGGAAACATTTTAAAAATAACGTAAGATGATTGTTAATGTAATTGTTTTGTCACTGATATGAGTGTTGCTGTCATATATATAGACACAGACACACACACATACACAGACACACACACATACATATACAGTATACAGTATATATACATATACATATATGCATATATATACATATATATATATACATATACACATATATACATATGCATATATAGCAAAATACCCGCGCTTTGCAGCAGAGAAGTAGTGTGTTAAAGAAGTAATGAAAAAGAAAAGGAAACATTTTAATATTAATGTAACATGATTGACAATGTAATTGTTTTGTCATTGTCATGAGTGTTGCTGGCATATATATATATATATATATATACACACATATCTACATATATACAGACACACATTTACATACCACTATATCTATCTTATCTATATATGTATATATATATATCTATATCTATATATATATATATATACACATATCTCCTTTGGGGTGCGAGGAGCTGTTGCTGGGGGTGCCAGAATCCACTGAGGAAGAAAAATTTAAAACATTATTTGTACAAAATCTTAATTTATCTATCCATTCCTTAAATAATTAAATGGGCAGGCTATTTCGTATCAGTGCAATATGCTGCTTGTTAAAACGGATGACTCGTAATCTTACGTGCACTTAGTGCTGTGGGTATTATGAACTATCGTATTTGTTCAAGTTCTATTTAAATTTTAAATATAAGTAATTTTTATTTGGTCGACAGAAATATGTTTGGTAGGAATGAAAGTTAAATTTAATCATCACTGCATAAATTTTTCTTCACCATAGAAATTTAAAGACTAAATCCAACTTCCATTCCTACCAAAGATATTTCTGGCTTACTAAATAGAACCTACTGTAGTATATCCAAATTGAGCTATTGAGCTGTCAGCCTGCCTGCCTGCATCCCCTCGCTTCTCTCTTACTTTTTTTCCGTTCATTTAATCTTGGCTAGTCGCGAAAATATTATAACATGGAAGGAGGATTACACCGAGTATGGCTTTACCAAAACAATCATTGATGTCGAATAAAGTATCTATGATTCCTAAAGCTTAAATTGGTGATCTGGTTTTCATTTTTTTTTTTTTTATTTATTTATTAATTTTATTACAATCAATACATAGCAATCAAGTTTTTACAAAAAAAAAGAATTATGCTAAGAACAGATCGATCCCCACCCTTGAGAGAGAGAGCAAGCCAAACGGTGTAAAATTTAAGGCTTTTAAAAATACCTAAATCAACAAATTCTCTGTGCTTTATAAAATCATTTCAAAATATTACTGATTAGATCCTGCCATGTTTTGAAAAAGTCTGCACAGATCCTCTAACTGAGTATTTGATTTTTTCCAATTTTAAATAATATAACACATCAGTTTCCCACTGACTTAAAAGAGGAGAGTTTGGGTTCTTCCAGTTTATCAGAATAAGTCTGCGTGCCAACAGTGTAGTGAATGCAATCACAATTTGTTTGTCTTTCTCCACTTTAAGACCCTCTGGAAGAACCCCAAACACAGCTGTTAATGGGTTAGGAGGGATTGTGAGTCCAAGACTGTCTGAGAGGTAATTAAAAATTTTTGTCCAGAATAATGTTAATTTGGAGCAGGCCCAGAACATGTGACCTAGTGAGGCTGGGGCTTGGTTGCAACGTTCGCAGGTTGGATCATGCCCTGGAAACATTTTGAGAGTTTTAGTCGAGACAGATGTGCTCGATATATAATTTTGAGTTGTATAATTGTATGCTTTGCGCATATGGAGCTTGAGTGAATTCTCTGCATTGCTACTTTCCACTCCTTTTCTGATATATTAATTGAGAGGTCATTTTCCCAGTGTCCTCTTGGATCTTTGAAAGGAAGGGATTGTAAAAGGATTTTATATATTGTAGAGATGGAGTCTAACTCCTTGAAATTGAGCAATAATTTTTCCAGCGTGGATGAGGGTGCAAGATGAGGAAAATCTGGAAGGTTCTGTTTAACAAAGTTCCTGATTTGAAGATAGTGAAAGAAATTTGTAGCTGGAATGTTAAATTTGGAATGTAATTGTTCATAGGATGCAAAGACGTTGTCTATATAAAGATCTCTAAGCAAGTTAATTCCAAATTTTTTCCAGATATTAAAACTGCATATGTTTGTGAGGGTTGAAAGAGGTGGTTCTTTTGCAGGTGCCACAGAAAGAAGCTTCTCCGTCTTAAAATGCTTTCTACATTGGTTCCAGATTCTAAGTGAGTGGAGCACAATTGGGTTATTAGTGTATTGCCGATAACGTGTGTTTATTGGAGCACAAAGCAAGGAATACAAAGAAGTACTGCAGGATTTTACTTCTATTGCGGTCCATGCCTGTGTATGTTCTTCTATTTGTGTCCAGGTTCTTATCGACTGTATATTTGCCCCAGTAATAAAACTGGAAGTTAGGTAGAGCCATGCCGCCTTCTGCCTTTTGTCTTTGTAGGGTCGCTCTTTTGATGCGTGGATGTTTAGAATTCCAAATAAATGAGGTTATTGTTGAATCTAATTGCTTAAAGAACGATTTATTAATGTATATTGGTATGTTTTGAAATAAAAAAAGGAGCTTAGGAAGAATATTCATCTTAACAGTGTTAATTCTTCCAGCTAGTGTGAGATGAAGGGTTGACCATCTATGCAAGTCTTGTTTAATTTTTTCCATGCAGACGACGAAATTTTGTTGATAAAGAGCTTTATGTTTACTTGTGATGTTTACCCCGAGGTATTTAAACTGTTCTGCAATGATAAAAGGAAGGGTGTCTAATCTAATATTATATGCTTGCGAATTCACCGGAAAGAGTACACTTTTATTCAGATTAATTCTGAGACCAGAGAGCTTTTGAAATTCTGTGAGTGCTGCTAAGACTGCAGGCACAGAATTTTCTGGGTCCGATATATACAGTACCATGTCATCTGCATATAATGAGATTTTCTGTTCCAGTCCTTCTCTGCTAATCCCCTTTATCTGATCAGTATTTCGACAATGTATTGCCAGTGGTTCAATGGCAATTGCAAACAGCAGTGGTGACAAAGGGCATCCTTGTCTTGTGCCACGCTCTAGTTTAAAGTAGTCTGAGCAAATGTTATTGATGCAAACTGAAGCTTCTGGGTTAGTATACAGTAATTTAATCCATGCACAAATGTTCGGGCCAAACCCAAACTTCTCCAAAATAGTAAAAAGGTATTTCCATTCAATCATGTCGAATGCTTTTTCTGCATCCAATGATAATAATATTTCTGGGGTGTTTGATTTAGTTGGTGAGTATATTACATTAAACAGGCGTCAAGATTTGAAGATAAGTGTCGGCCCCTAATAAATCCAGTTTGGTCTTGTGATATTACTGAGGGGAGCACTTTCTCCATCCTTCTAGCTATGATTTTAGAGAGTATTTTAACGTCGTTATTCAGAAGTGAAATTGGTCTGTATGATGCACATTGTAATAAGTCCTTATTTTGTTTTGGAAAGACAGTGATTAGTGCTTGGCGAAAGGTTTGTGGAAGAGATTGGTTATCTCTGGCTTCTGTAAATGTTGCTAATAGGAGGGAAGCTAGCTGAGCGGAGAATTTCTTGTAAAACTCTGCAGGGTAGCCATCAGGGCCTGCTGCTTTTCCACCTTGGAGTGACTTTATAGCATCCAGTAATTCTGATAATGACAGAGGTTTATCGAGCTCCTCCACACTAATAGCGTCAATTTGTGGTATCTGTAATTTATCCAGAAATGCATTAGATTGTATATTGTCTTCTTTAAACTCAGTAGTATATAGGGATTTATAGTAGTCTCTAAAAGTGTACATTATATTTTTGTGTTCGATGATTTTATCTCCATTCGTGTTAGTAATTACCGAGATTGCGCTATGCATATCTTGCTTGTGAATTTGTTGCGCTAAAAGCTTATTAGCTTTCTCCATGTTCATAATAATGATGTCTGGATTTGTAAATTAGTTGTTCGGTTTCTTTAGTTGTCAAGAGGTTTAATTCTGAATGTAGAGCCTGCCTCCTCTTATGTAGAGTCTCGCTTGGTAGTCTGGCATGTTCTTCATCTATTTTAGTAATTTCGCTTTTATCTCTGCTACTTTCTTCGCTTCGGATTTATTTCTGTGGGAAAGATATGAGATAATCTGTCCTCTTAAGAAGGCCTTAAGAGTTTCCCAGAGTATTCCTGCAGAGATCTCAGGGGATGTATTTGTCTCTAGAAAGAATTCAATTTGTTTGGATATAAATTCAGTACAATTCTCGTCAGCTAATAGAAGCGGATTGAGACGCCATCTGCGGGTGAGTGTATGGGGCTTAGTAATTTCAGCTCCAAGATCATCGGAGCATGGTCTGAAATAACAATAGCATCGTATTTACAAGATTTAATCTTAGGCAAGAAGTTATTATCTATAAAGAAGTAATCAATCCTTGAGTAGCAATGATGTACTGGTGAGTAGAAAGAATATGTTCTTGAATTTGGGTTTAAAAACCTCCAGGGATCTGATAAGTTGTGATCAGTTATAAACTTTGTAATTATCTTTGCGGTGTTAGTTGCTGTTCCCCCTGTGGAGGAAGTCTTATCTAAAAGTGGATTTAGAACACAATTAAAGCCCCCAGCCATTATAAGTTTATGAGTGTTCAGATTGGGAATGGATGCAAATAAATTTTGTATAAATTCCTTATCATCAACATTAGGTGCATAAACATTTATCAAAATCATTTTACAGTTAGATAAGTCTCCCATGACCATCACATATCTCCCTTCAGGATCCAATACTACATCTGATGCTACAAATGGTACTGTTCTATGTATGAGAATTCCCACCCCTCTAGTTTTCTTTGTAAAACTAGAATGGAACATTTGGCCAGTCCAGTCTTTTGCAGCCGGAACTGATCCTTACTTAGTAAGTGGGTTTCCTGTAAAAATACTATTTTAGCATTTAGACCTGTTAGGTGAGAAAGTACTTTTTTTCTCTTTAATTCGTGATTCAGGCCTTTAACATTCCAGCTTACGGTTAACTGTCCCATCATGGAGACACTGATTCTGAGTTTTTGGTGTCATATTATAGTCTTAACTGGAAGTGAAATAGTTTAGGTCTTAATTTCCTATTCCCCCAAGAGTTGTTGCCATGCAGCTTATTATTACGTTGATAGTTATAATTATAAAGATTGAGATGATAGATTAGATATAGATCAAGCCTGCTCTCTTTCTCTTCCCCTTAACCCCCACCCTCCCTTTTGCCTCCCCAGGTGAGGCTAAAACCCACTTCATGCAGTCCCAGTCCTCTGACATACCCAGAGACAGAGCACGCCCAAAGCACATCAAGCCCCCATGCAGTGGCGCTTTAAGGTTAAAAGATAGAGATATCTGTTACCAATATAGTCTTTAAAAAAAAAAAAATATATATATATATATATATATATATATATATATATATATATATATATATATATATATATATCTATATATCTTCATCAATTTTAGTGCATTAAGATGATATCCCCAGATAATAAACCCAGGTGATGGTGTTAAAGATGTGTCCAAAACAAGCATAACAAGTCTTAATGCAGTAATAGCAATAACAGCAAACCAAGGGTATGATATTGAACAGTCTCATTTAGGGTACACATGAAATAATTAGAAAAGAAAAAGAGGAGGAAAACGTAATTAAGCACAATAAAACATAAACATTTAGCCCTAGTAATACTAAGTAATGATAAGTAATAAGTAAGTAATAATAATATAAGAATATGAGAATATATGCTGATAAAAACCCGTATTTTAAAACAAATAGATCAGACAGTAGATTATTAATCCTAGCTTTATCATTTACCGCCATGACTCACAATTATGTATCAGAATAGTCCCGGGATCAGCTTTCTTAACTCATTTTCTGCCTCCTCCTTGCTAGCGAAAACATAGAAATGACCCTGCCATTCCACTTTCAGTTTTGCGGATACAGGAGGCCGATTTGACATTGGCTTGCCGTAGCGCTGTTTAATATTATAGAAGGCGGCGCGTTTGATAGCTGTTGCTGGAGAGAAGTCAGGGAAGACGCGAATGTGGCAATCTTCATATATAATATCTTCCTTTTTTCCTGAGGAGTTCCATCACCTCTAACTTAAATGATAATCGTTCAAAGCGAACTATAAAAGATCTTGGTCGGGTCTGACGGTGTTTGATCAGCGACGCTGTAAGCCGCTGCTATCTCAGATTCTGCTTTAAAGTCGCCCCCGATTATTTTAGAAAAAAGTTCAGTTGCGAATTTCACCGGGTTTAAACTTTCTCGATTCTCCGCAGGCCTTCAATTCTGACATTATACCTTCTATTCCCATCTTCTAAAGCAGCCAGTCTGTCTCCAAGTTTTTCTCCGAGTTTTTTACATTCCAAACTGACATTTACTGCTCTTTCCTCGGCACTGGCAGCTAGATGTTCGGCTATTTCGATCCGATTCGTAAATGTCTCACTAAGATGCTCCAATCGATCAGCAAGCGTGCTCAGTTTAACCGAGTTTTTCTCAATGCGCTCTTCAATTTTACCCAGCACCTGTCGAAGGCCGTATCTCAAACTAGGGCTTGCTGATCGCAGCTTGGATGTAGCTTTAGTCTTCGATTCTTTCCGACCCCTTCTTGTTGGCCATGTTTATATGTGTTTACATATACTGTAGCGGTCCCTCTCGGGTTGAATAAATACAGGATATCTCAGAATAATAAGCAAATAATATGAAAAATAGCACCACTGCTAGCGGAGCTCCACTTCAGACGTCCATCTCTCGCATCGGGGTGATCTGGTTTTCTGCGTTAACCTCATATTTTTTCATACTTCTTCCTAAACAGGGGTTGCGAGAATAAAATGAATCATTAAGCGCTGATATATATATATTGAATATATTGAAATAGTTTTACTATCAAATAATGCAAACAGTACGCGGCACGTGCTTCGCCCTAATTCTGGGCTCATCAGGCAGTACACACGCACTGCACCCACTCTCGCGAATCAACCTAAGACGCCAGCGCTAAAGGTGAAGCCTCTCATGTTGCGCTATGGTGTGTGGGTCGCTTATTTGACAGTATTGTAGATCGGGTGTATATATATATATATATATATATATATATATATATATATATATATATATATATATATATATATAACTTTTGAGAATGCAACGTATAGTTTTGTCCAGGAGGAAACCAATGTTGCCTCAAATCAATGGCAATCTTTTGTAGGGTGTGTCCCTGAGACTTATTAATTGTCATCGCGAAGCAGAGCCTTACTGGAAATTTGAGGCATTTCAATTCAAATGGGGAGATCAGAGGGTATAACGGTGATGCCAGCAATACATTCAGAGTGTGGCGCTCTGCTTTTCTGTGTAGCTGCCTTCACACAGCCTCTCCGCTGCTTTATAAACGAACGCCATAGAAAGCCATCACCTTGTAAATTGTGTAATGCGCTTTTTGAACAGGTTTGATGCATAGAAGTGATCACTCGTACTGCGTTCAGTAAGTTCTCGTGAGCTGCTATCTTGTGTGATGTTGGGATGTCCACGGCTTAATTTAATGTTATCTAAGACCCGGTACTTAAAAGTTTCTGGCTGCACCCGGTTGTAATATGACGAAGCTGCGCTGAGCTCACTTTTGAGAATGCAAGTATAGTTGTCCAGGAGAAAAGCAATCTTGCCTGAAATCAATGGCATCGCTTTTGGAGGGTCTGTCCTTGAGACTTATTACTTGTCATCACAAGCAGCTGAGCCTTACAGGAAATTGGAGGTATCTGAATTGAAATGGGAGATTAGAGAGTATAAAGGGGGCGCGAGGAATACATTGAGTGTGGAGAAACTCTAGAGACAGCGTGTGTATTAACTTGTGGATTTTTCTGTGAGTATTTGGTGGAGTGTGATGAAGTTGCTTCGGATCACGCCGTTAGCCGCGGAGCTCAGCTCAGAGCGAAATGAGGTAAATGGGAGGGGATATGATGACGTGACTCCCCAACCGTTAACTGTCAATCCCCACAAACACAGTCTCGGAATTTGCATAAGCACACCCCTTCACCTGCAATTTTAACTTAGTTACAAAGTGATCAAAACTCTCGTTTATATCCTGCGTCCTCTCATTAAACTTGTATCCTGCATTACCCGTGGGCATGAGAAACACCAGCGGCACCCTTTCTATTAACTTAATTTAAAGTTTAGGTTTACACCTTTCTTTCTGAAGTAGCAGCACTCATTAATATGGTAGTATATGTCACTCGCTCGCTTCTTATTGTTTCGCTGCCTTCTCAATTATATAATGCATGTTTTTATAATGCATGTTTTCTTCAGCGCGTTTTGGAGCTCTTCCTGGTTTTCTACGTAGTGCGTTGACAGTCAGTTCACGTGATTACGTGGAGGCGTAATGATGTCACACGAAACTCCTCAACGGAACTGGCTGAACTCCATTACAGTAAATGGAGAAAAATACCTTCCAGTTATGACCATTACGTGTAGAATTTCAAAATAGAACCTGCCCAACTTTTGTAAGGAAGCTGTAAGGAATGAGCCTGCCAAATATCAGCCTTCCACCCACACGGGAAGTTGGAGAATTAGTGATGAGTCAGTCAGTCAGTCAGTCAATGAGTGAGTCAGTGAGGGCTTTGCCTTTTATTAGTATATATATATATATATATATATATATATATATATATATATATATATATATATATATATATATATATATATATATATGTATACACAATGGAACCTCAGTTCACGAACGTCTCGGAACACATACAAATCGGTTTACGAGCAGAAAGTTCGCCAAACTTTTGCATTTGTTCACGACCACAGACTCGGTATAAGAAAAAGCCAGTTTCCCTTTCGGTTTGTGCGCGCCAATGATTTCCGCAAGTGTTCAGTCTCTCCCTATGCATTCCCTGTGCAGAGAGAGAGTGAGAGAGAGAGACACACACACACATACACACGAGAGAGTGACAGTGGTGCTTGAAAGTTTGTGAACCCTTTAGAGTTTTCTATAGTTCTGCATTAATATGACCTAAAACATCATAAGATTTTCACTCAAGTCATAAAAGTAGATAAAGAGAAACCAGTTAAACAAATGAGACAAAAATATTTTACTTGGTCATTTATTTATTGAAGAAAATGATTGAATATTACATATTTGTGAGTGGCAAAAGCATGTGAACCTCAAGGATTAGCAGTTAGTTTGAAGGTGAAATTAGAGTTAGGTGTTTTCAATCAATGGGATGACAATCAGGTGTGAGTGGGCACCCTGTGTTATTTAAAGATCAGGGATCTATCAAACTCTACTCTTCAAAACACATGTTTGTGGAAGTGTATAATGGCACGAACAAAAGGAGATTTCTGAGGACCTCAAAAAAAGAGTTGTTGATACTCATCAGGCTGGAAAAGGTTACAAAACCATCTCTAAAGAGTATGGACTCCACCAATCCACAGTCAGACAGACTGTGTACAAATCGAGGAAATTCAAGACCATTGTTACCCTCTCCAGGAGTGGTCGACCAACAAAGATCACTCCAAAAGCAAGGCGTGTAATAGTCGACGAGGTCACAAAGGACCCCAGGGTAACTTCTAAGCAACTGAAGGCCTCTCTCTCATTGGCTAATGTTCATGTTCATGAGTCCACCATCAGGAGAACAACAATGGTGTGCATGGCAGGGTTCCAAGGAGAAAGCCACTTCTCTCCAAAAAAATTGCTGCTCGTCTGCAGTTTGCTAAAGATGACGTGGACAAACCAGAAGGCTATTGGAAGAATGTTTTGTGTACGGATGAGACCAAAATATAACTTTTTATTTTAAATGAAAAGTGTTATGTTTGGAGAAAGGAAAACACTGCATTTCAGCATAAGAACCTTATCCCATCTGTGAAACATGGTGGTGGTAGTATCATGGTTTGTGCCTGTTTTGCTGCATCTGGGCCAGGACGGCTTGCCTTCATTGATGGAACAATGAATTCTGAATTATATCAGAGAATTCTAAAGGAAAATGTCAGGACATCTGTCCATGAACTGAATCTCAAGAGAAGGTGTGTCATGCAGCAAGACAACGACCCTAAGCACACAAGTCGTTCTACCAAAGAATGGTTAAAGAAAAATAAAGTTAATGTTTTGGAATGGCCAAGTCAAAGTCCTGACATTAATTCAATTGAAATGTTGTGGAAGGACCTGAAGCGAGCAGTTAATGTGAGGAAACCCACCAACATCCCAGAGTTGAAGCTGTTCTGTACAGAGGAATGGGCTAAAATTCCTCCAAGCTGGTGTGCAGGAATGATCAAAAGTTACCAGAATCGTTTAGTTGCCACTCACAAATATGTAATATTCAATCATTTTCCTTAATAAATAAATGACCAAGTATAATATTTTTGTCTTATTTGTTTAACTGGTTTCTCTTTATCTACTTTTAGGACTGGAAAGAAAATCTGATGATGTTTTAGGTCATATTTATGCAGAAATACAGAAAAAAATTATAAAGGGTTCACAAACTTTCAAGCACCACTGTGTATGTATGTGTGTATATATATATATATATATATACATACAGTGTGTATGTGTGTGTGTATATATATATATATATATATATATATATATATATATATATATATATATATATATATGTGACGGACAGCCGGGTCCCATGCCCGGCCGGGACGCCTCTGCTGCATATGTCCCGGGGGAGCCACCATGGACAGTGCAATGCCTCCCCCGGCGCGCCTGGGGCCAGCCTCCTTGGCCGTGGGTCCTTCTTCAGTCTCCCCCGTGGCTCCATGGGACATGGAGTCCACCACAGCCCGGTTGGGAGATGGGGTGGCCGCTAGGGAGTGCTGCGGAGAGCCAGCCTCCACTTTGAATGACTTACCAGCCCCACCCGGAGGTGCAATAAAGGCCAGCTGGTCAGGCACCAGGAGCACTTAAGGTGGGCTATAAAACGGGCCAACCTCCCTTCATTCTTGGCCAGAATTGGGAGGAAGAGGACGAGGTTGCCTGGGAGGAGTGGTGGTGCCAGAAAGGGTTGGTTATAGTTTTGTGCTTTGTGCTTTGGAACTGTGTATTGCCAGTGGGTCATGGGGAAGACATGCCTCTGCGTGGTCTGTGCCGGGTCGGGTGCTATATAGCGCCTTTTACTATATATATATCTATATATGGTTAGGTGTACTGAAAGAGGTTGAAAATAGTCATTCTAGTGTATTTTCTAGGTTAGGCTTTTCATGTATTGTTCATTACTTACAGGTCTCTTTTTGAAAAATGTGTTTTAAGCAGCTTCATCTAAGGACTTTTCATGTATTCATATTTCTCAGGCCAGGATGGAGATTATTTTTTGTTAGAATTTTTTTCTCTGTCACAACGTTTCTAGAAAATAATCTTTTCTTTCAGCATGTACTGTTCTAATTTTAATTGGCTAAATTGACGCCTTATTTAGTTTAATCTTGACATGCAATAACTCTTGGATATGCTTGCTCTCTATACTACAGATTAAATTTGTTTCACTTATTTACATTACTGAATTACTTTATTCCTTTGATAAATTAGGTAAGCATCTCTGCATTTCTTTAGTAGTGTGGATATTTAAGTTGAAATTAACTCTTACAAGGAAATGACTTCTTCATGTACTGTAAAGCAGTTAATCCGACATTTTGTTTTTCTTTTTCTCTTACCACTGTATCTCAGGGTATTTTTGTAACATCCTGGAAAGTATTTTGAAACGTGCCAACTGTTATAGAAAAAATATCCTTTCAAGATATTTATTATTTTCAATTTATGTATCGTGGTTCCCCATGATTCTAATATTGAATGAGCATGTTTGGAAAATGAATGAATAATTAAATTGAGATGTACAATGGTGTAGATATCTTCATTGCTCGTTTATATTTTAATTAAAGCATTTGTCTACCTGGATGATGCACAGAATATATGTTTCTTTAAGTATAATCATCAATAATTAAATTTTTTTGTTTTGCTCACATTTCACAATGAAGTGCTTAAGTTAAGTTGGTTATCTTTAATGGTAGATGTAATGTTGAAGGTCTCTTTCTGATGTGTTTATGTTTTGTGGGAATATATCAGTGTTGTTAATTTGGTAGCTGTCACAATGTGTTTGTAAGTAAGTATGTTATGTGCTCCAACATGTGAACTGAATTTTTAAGATACTGATCTATTTTTCAAACAGTTTGTTTCACCACTTTTTATTTATTATGGATGGTTTTGTTTTTTATGTTTTTTCTTTTAGTAACATCCCAGTTGTAAAGCTGCAAGAACAGGAACCACAGGCAATATTTGCTGTCTTCTGAGAGGACAGCATCGCACACGGCCCAAAAAAACGTGACTGGGGTGTTGGCAGTGACATTGTACACCATTGACTGCAGGAAGCAGACATGCAAAACGGCCAGCCCTTCAGAGGTAATTTACAGACACCTCAGCAAAGGGCAAGAGTGTTTTCTTGTAAAAGACAGTCAGTAGCTTGCCTACTTGCTCACAAGCGAGGATCTTTGATTTGCTGATATGCAGTGTTTATGTTATAGTTCCAGCAGTTAGACTACTGTGATTAACCTGTGCTATACATATACACTATGAAAGGCTTTTAAACCCTAGTCTGTTACTGCTGATTTTTATTTTTACCAATGTATTAATCAGATAGCAGTTAATTTAGTTAATTGATAGCCATGCTTAATTAGGTTAAGTTAATTTTACTCAACATCAGTTAGGAATACCATGCTGTTTGTATTCAGTTTGTCAAATGATTGTTTTTGTATATGGTGCTATTAACAGCTTGTAGCTTGAAAAGGTACTTTATAGTTCATAAAAAATTACAAAACCATATAATAAATACCTACTGATTACTAAATACCACAAAAAATCAAAGGTGAAACCATAGCACTGACTTAAACTTATCTTACAAATCTAAATAGATATTCAGTTACATCCTGATTAGAAAACAGTGGAACACTTATATTCATTCATTTTTGTTTTGATGGTTAATGTTTGCTAAAGCTGACTTCTTTCCCTTGTCAAATAGTGGCAAAAGAATTAAAAACACTACTGTAAAGAAACATATGTGGGTAGCATAATACTGAATGTGCTGGATTACATTAGGAAATATGAGTGGCAAAGTAAAGCAGGAAATATCTTTGCAATTGTACAGATAGTCTGTGCACAGCAAGAATATTCCATTCACAGGTTTCAGGTGTTGCTGGTCTAATTCAGTACTTTTATTTTTTGTTGACTTTGTTTCCACTTTAATGCTTTTCTGAGCTTATTTATCTCTGTTTGTGCTGGCTATTTAATAACTTTTTTCAGTTTATTTTTTTGTTTTTAGAATGTCTATTGGATTAAAACATGATCAAATTTCTGAGAAGAAATATGTTTCTGCTCTTCCTTTCCACTATTTTACATAAGCAGCCTGCAACCCAATATACAGTTAGGTCCACAAGTATTTAATGACACAATGTTCATTATTTCTGCTCTGTACACCACCACAGTGGATGTGAAATAAAGCAATGATTATGTGATTGAAGGGTACAGTTTCAGCTTTAATTTAAGGGTTTTGCCAAAAATATTGTATGAGCCCTTTAGGAATGACAGCTATTTTTTTCTGCATAGCCCCCCATTTCCAGGGGCTTAAAAGTATTGGGACATTTGACTGACAAGTTGTTCCATATCCAGGCTAGAGCAGTTCCCTCATTATTTCATTAAGTATTAAGTAGGTAAAAGGTCTTGAATTGATTGCAAGTGTGGAATTTGTTTTGGGAAGCTGTCAGTGTGAATTCTCAATAAATATGCACTCCAAAGAGCTGTCAATGCAAGTATAAACAGTCCATCATTAGGCTGAGAAAACAAAATAAACCCACCCAATATCAGAAATCACGAGGAGTGGTCATATAAACCATCCGGTACATTCTTACAGAGAAAGAATGTATTGGTAAGCTCAACAATACCAGAAGGTCTGGAAAACCACAAAAGACAGCTATTTTGGATGATTTCAGTATTCTGTCCTTGGTAAAGAAGAACCCCTTCACAGCATTTAGCCAAACCAAGAACACTTTCTGGGAGGTAGGCCTATAATTGCCAAAGTCTACAATCAAGAAAATACTTTATGAAAGTAAAGACAGAGAGCTTACCACAAGGAGCAATTCATTGGTAAACCTCAAGTACAGGAAGGACAGATTAGACTTTGCCAGAAAGTGCGTCCTGGTCTGGAACAGTTTTCTTTGGACAAAGAAAACTAAGATAAATATATACTAGAATGTTGGAAACAGAAGAGTATGGAGAAGAGACGAAATGGCTCATGATCCGATGAATACCACATCGTCTGTGAAGCATTATCGATGCAGTTTTATGGCATGATCATGCATGACTGTGAATAGAAGTTGTTCACTACTGTTAATTGATTATAGGACTGCTGACAGAAGTAGCTGGGCTATACTATCTGCTCAGATTCAGTCAAATGCTGTAAAACTGATAGGATGACGCTTCACATTACAGACAGACAATGAGTATACTTCGATAACAAACCAAGTGCTTTTTAACTCAAAGTAGTGGAATATTCTTTAATGGCCAAGTTGATCAATTGATCACAATGGCAGAAAGACAATGAACATGTAGCACCTGAAGACCACTGCAGTAAAGGCATCGCAAAGTGGAAAAAACTATGGGTTCCAGGCTTAAAGCAGTCAATCACTGTAAAGGATTTTCAACCATATATTTGAAAATGATCATTATATTTATGATTATGTTAGTTTGTCCAGATACTTTAGAGTCTTTGGAAATATGGGGGCTATGCAGAAAAATGGCTGTCATTCCTAAACAGCTCATCTATATATATATAATTCACTAAAGGCACGTAAGACACTGAGCGCAAGCAAGACAGTGAGGGCATGCAACACAGTGAGCGCAAGCAAGACAGAGCCCCACCCGCCAACTCTAAGACCATGGGATACGCTCGACAGAGCCCAGCCTGCCAACTCTAACCATCCTACCGCATCATGGGATACACATGACAGAGCCACGCATGCCAACTGTAACCATCCTCCTGAGTCCAACGTCACTCTCAAGGCACGCAACAACTCACCAAACACAACCTCAGTCGCTTTTGTCTGTGCAAAAGTCCACATGCACCTGTGAGCCATGTAGACTTTACACCGCACGCAAGACAGAGAGCCACGATTGCCAACTCACAGAGCCCTGCCCACCAACTGTAACTAAGGGCAAGCAAGACAGAGAGCCACGCCCCCAACTCACAGAGCCCTGCCCACCAACTCTAAGACCATGGGATACGCACGTATTTAGTGTATAAATGGATATAAATAATTGCATGTAAACGATTCGCCAAAATCTGTTGTATGTAAACGATACTGTTTAAGACATTATTGTTTTTTCATCAGAAAACCCGGTTTCCACATCTAACTGTATTAGTTTAAATGGCACTTTTACCACTCGCAGTAGGGTGGACGCGCTGACTTATCGTGTTGACTGGGCAACACAGTGAATTCGGCGTCTATCTATATATGTCTGTGTTTTCTGTAGCCTGCTACAGGAAGGTACTCTCTTGACCACTGGCATTGGTTTCGCTCCTTGCTATTTTCGTTATACTGCGACGGTGGTTTCCTAAGCCTTTGTTATACTGAATTCCTTTCTCACCGTTTTCTGTTCTTATTCTTACACCGCCTTATGCTACGGCGGTCTTCGGCTAGTACAGTATATTTTAGTATACCACACCCCTTAAATTAAAATTGAAAATCTACACTTCAATCATATAATGTTTGCTTAGTTTCAAATCCATTGTGGTGACATACAGAGCCAAAATAATGAAAATTGTGTCACTTTCCAAATACTTATGGACCTAACTGTAGTTGACAGCGTCCAGGGGGCTTTATAATTAATGAAGTTACTCTTTTTCTGCTATATTCAGCTGTGTATCACAAAGGCAACAGACTTAGCTGCATTTATCAATTAAACGAAACAGAAAGTTTCAAGTAACATTAATTAACTTCACTGTTTGCTGTGTAACAGTGAACAGGTTAACAACTCAAAAGGATCATTCCTTAGGCAAATGATGACAATTTCAGGCAAGACCCAGAAGCAGAGCACAAGTTCTGTTGAGACAGCTTGGTTACTGGAGCTCGTCTAACTAGACGTTCAACTGAAGCCAGTTATTTTTGTCAGTGAAAATCATCCCATTATTTATGAGGATCCAGGAGAAAATACATACCAGTTTTTGTGCAAACTACCAATTTATATATAATTTATTAATGAGTTCAAGATATATCTACATTTTTTGGAACTCTGATGAAATTTACATAGTTATTATTGATTATTTTTTACCACTTGATACTGCTCCTTAATTATTTCAAAATAACAATGAATGACCAAAGAACTGAAAATGGTTAAACTAGTAATGTGTTCTAAAAAGATCCTATTTATTCATTTGCTTTTACAGCTGTCTTTATCATGAAGCAAATGTTTTAAATTGACTCAACAGTATAACTTTCACTCTTTTGAGTATATTCAGGTGTGGAGTTTTTTCATAACTTTATTAGTTAACCTGTTTTCCAATCTTATTGTTTTACAAAGGATAAATTATACACAGACTGGACTTTGAAAAACACTGGCACAGAAAACTCTTTATGATCTGGAAGATATGCTCCTCTAATGTTATTGTCATAAAATTTCATTACATTTTAAATATATTTAACAAGCAAATATTATGGCTTGACAGTTTGCAAAGATATTAACAGTTAAAAAATTCTGGTTAGGGTTGGTTAGTAAAACAAAAATCCTTAACAATATGACCAACTAAAAGAGTACACTCCCTGTTGTTTGTATATTTAGTTAGAAGGTTTTATTATTTATCAGTTTTAATATTTATATTTGATATTTTCTTTCAAAAAGGGATAGATGTTATTTAGGGTTGGATAATAGCAGTAGAATTTTGATATTCCTTGGTGGATCATCAAGTTTTATAGCTCTTTAAATATTTGTCATCATATGTTGAGAATATAGCATGTTGACTGCAGGTATATTTAATTGGAAACTAGTAAATTACATTGTTTTGCTATGCAAAATAGTTCCTAGGAATTTGTGTTAGTGCTACAGCAGTAATATGGGAGTAGCCACTTTTTTTTCTTTTGTGTTTTCAACATTAGATTGTTTTGGGTATTTCAAATGACCAGTCAGTTTGAAAATCATTTTATTCCAGAAAACATTATAATTGTACTTGAGCACTAGCTCCCTTAATCTTTGTGTATGATTATGATTATGTTAGTTTGTCCAAATACTTTAGAGTCTCTGGAAATAGGGGGGCTATGCAGAAAAATGGCTGTCATTCCTAAACAGCTCATCTATATATATAATTCACTAAGGGCACGCAAGACACTGAGCGCAAGCAAGACACTGAGTGCAATCACCCTGGTACTGAAGCACTTCCGAATCACATAGAAGTCCATTATAACAAGGAGCTTGTCTCCCTGCAGCACCCTCTTGTGGCACCCAGTGACCCCAACAGGGCTGCCCTGCCAGACTACGTTTCCGGTATTGCTGCCGTCTAGTGTGCTGAGGGAATAAAACTCCCCAGTAATATCTTTTCTTTTCCATGGGCTTTCCATCCATCCTTTTCGATCCTTCCTTCTGGGTGTGCTTCTTGTTTCCTCCTCGGCCGGGATGCCCGTCCAGCCCACATGGCATCTACAACAGATTTAGGAGAAAGTTGGAGTCAAAATCCAAGCCCACTAAGAAAAAAAACATATTGGTATAGAGAAGAAAATAACTGTGAAGGAGTGGAGAACTCTATTATTACCTTAGATGAAATGTGTGTAATTCAGGTGGTCTTAGACTGTAATTTCTGATGTCTGTCTGTACTAACATGAGAGCTATAGGCTGTTTAGATATTAACCAATAAAACCCTGATCTGTTAATTGTAATATGAATTCTGTGTCAAAACAGAAATCATGTGTAACAGATTCAGAATTCTTTTCACTTTCTAAAATGTTCTAATTATTATGATATAATGTTATCTGAAATTTCCATTAATCAGCGGTATCAAGAAAAAGTAATACGATTTTTATATTTTATAAAATAAATGTATTTATATATCCATGGGTATGTGCAAGTCTACAAGCAACTATTGAAATATATACACATAAGTGTACATTTTTATGCTGAAGCCGATTTCTAAAATATTAAAGAAGTCGAACTATACTTCAGATATTGTATGTTTACAATGCAGTAATATAAATAGTAATTTTTTAACCTGTTTGTCTGGTTACCTTTTTTACAAGATGGATGTTGGTGGCTGGAGCCATAATGTTACAGGTTATTTCTCTACATGAATGGAGTAAATGACTGAAGAGAGTTTGATTTTCAGGTTTTCGAGCACCATACTCAAATGAACATTGGACATGTGCTTTTCTAAAAGTATTTATAGTACTGAGCCTTTCCAAACAAGTGTATTCATTAAAAGTGGTGACAGTTGTGTTTTTTTATGTTACAATATTGAAGACAACCTCAAATATTCATAATATTTGATCATTCAGAATAAGTATTATTACAGAATTGTTTAATCCACAAGCATTAAAGCACTGAAGAATGGTTGGTAGAAACCAATGGCAAATAAAATGGCAACTTATATAGTAAACTAGCTGTGTTACTTGGCTTCTTCCTAAGCCAATGGTTATACACCTGACCTTGAACTTTAGAAACTAGCATGGAATTGCCTTCAGTTATTCTATTTGCACCAAATAATGTACTTTGAAACACACTGTTATATGTTTATATAGCACTGAGAAAATATTCTGAGTCCAGGTGTAGATCAAATACTAATAGGTTTAATAGGTCCTGGTAAGTCATCAAAAGGTTTTAACTTGATTTTTTCACATTTGCAACATATTCCATTTCAATGCACAATATAGACTTTAAACATTCATGAAAACTATAAGAATATCTTTATTAACTTTGTAATCAATGTGTTAATTATAATTAAGCCGATCATAGCAGTTTTTGAGCCAAGGCAAATGTGATTTTTGTTTTGCATTCCAATCAGACATTCCTTTGTACATGTAAATGACGTTTGAGCTACAGTATATATTGTACAGCTGCTCTGTGATTTTTGTGGATGTGTATGTGTGCATTTAACAACAGCAGCTCTGTTCACTTTTGAATTTTTGTGTGGGTTTCGAAATTGCAAATCTGTTCAGTTTAGGATTTTTTGTGCATCGTTGGCAACTGCCAACATGTTCACTTTGGAATTTTTTTGTGTACATTTAGCAACTACATCTCTGTTGCTCTTGGGATTTTTTTTGTGTATATGTAGTCACAGACCTTTATAATTGATTTTGTCTGATATTGTCTGTATGTCTTGTAATACTTTGGTCACATTAGATAAGCAAGAGAATGTACTTGTGATGTTTGGTGTTACCAATTTTGAGTGTGATCAATAATAGTAATAGATTCCTATACAGTAAAATAACCTCCATATAAAGCTCCTGTGAAGATGAATCTTTTACGTGACTGACTATTTATAGCCTAGGTTAAGGAATTTTACATATCATTTATATACATTACAACATTGTAATTGTTGCTGCATTACATAAGAAAACTTTGTATTGTGCCCGCTGCCTCACTTCTAATTTAATAATGTGATACCATATCTCCATACCTAATGCAAACATACTATTTTCACACAATGACAATAAAATAAACAATTTTCCATCCGCCCTAATGCATGTTGTACTGTGTGGAATTGATATGTTATCAATTAAAAGAGATTCCATTCTAATTGATCAAAATCAATATACAACTTGAAACAGATGTTGTGGATGTAAATAAGTTTTTATACTTTACACTTTATAGCTCAGTGCCATCTCTTTTTTTTTCTTTCTAAGACACCTTCTCTTTTTTTCATGTCAGTCCACCTTTCTGATCTGTACCACTCATCTGCTAGAGATCTTCCTCATACACTGGTATACAGCAGGGAGGCCACAGAAAGGCTGGTACTATTTCTCTCTGGGTGTCTGTCAGTGCTGTGTAGCGTGTTAACATACTATACTTGGAAGAATAATATCATGGATAAATATGGGCAAATAAAAAAGCTTTTGTGTGCTAATTTTCGGTTTTCATAACTTTTCAGATTTTAGTGTATTTAGTTTTTCTTCTGTGTTACTCCTAAATATTGATATATCAAAATGGCCTTTCTTGGAGGATACCTGCTGGGCTAGATGAACATGGAAAAACATGGGAAAAGCATGATTAGAAAACAGAGAAATAAGTAAAAAATGTAAGTGATATTTGAAAGGTGGAAATTTTTCCCATTAAAAGACTGAATTTATTATTATATACTTTGATTATACCTTTATGCAAAGTGACCTACAGGATGAGGATACAACACATTTGACTGGACACATTATTTGCATTTGGCACAAGGTGGGTTATTTGACTTGAACCATGAGTGTTATTCAATGGATCAGAAATGGAAATTATATCATAAACTTTATGATGTGCTAGCCATTTTACCACATTTCCTTCTACATCATGACTCTAGCTTGGGAATGTCTGCTAATACCCATAATTTTAATATACACTGAAAAAGGTATATAAATTAGCAGCATTAAGTGTAAGGTTAAGTACAGTAATTTAAGGTAAATTTTTCAGTATTTCCAGAAATACTTTTGTAAGATATTAATTGTGCAATTGTAAACATCTGATTTATATACTTCCACTAGCACCATAGCTCACTGATAATTTTGATAGTCTGTAGTTCACTTACATTACTGCTGTAAATAATTATTTTTTCTTAATGTCAAAATCAATGTATATTTTTTAAGATGGAAAGACTGAAATTCAGTACGTTTTACTATGAATTAATTTGTCTTGATGTTATTATAATCATTATGTATTAGTTCTATACAGAGCTCAACTGTTAATATTGAATTCAATATATATTAGGCCTATCTTTTGTCTCTACATATACATCAGTATTGGTTTAACATCCACTGATTTTATGATGCTGATACTCTTCAGAGCATAGTACATATAAGATTATCTTTCAAGTATAAATTACATCAGTTTAAAAAGTCATTCCCCTTGATTAATATGCACAGTGATGGTAATGAATTGAGTATTACCAGTATATATACTAAACAATTTCAGTGCCTTCAAAATGGTAAACGTCTCCTGTATTTATCATCCTCAGGACTGACAATAAGTCATATCTTTACAGAGCATGCATAACGTCATTTATTTACTTACTAATTTACTTGGAAGTTCACAATTTTTGATGTAGTTTATAGTTTCTTCACTGCCTGACAATCTGGCACCTGCACAGCCTGTTCCAAGTATGCCCAAGGTTTTCACTCATTAATTAAGACCATCTTTGTTTCAAAGGTCAAATATTTGTCAAGTAAAAAACTTTTACTTTCAGATGTTTACACATTTGTCTCTGTATGCCGAAGAGAGTGCTTGATACAGTGCTTTGACTGTGAGAGTTTGCAGATATTTGAGCATCTGTTTTCAAATG
Source organism: Polypterus senegalus (assembly GCF_016835505.1). Classification (NCBI taxonomy): domain Eukaryota; kingdom Metazoa; phylum Chordata; class Cladistia; order Polypteriformes; family Polypteridae; genus Polypterus; species Polypterus senegalus. The sequence continues at coordinate 186,672,526 of NC_053157.1, forward strand.
CACAAATGCAAAGCCAATTGCATGTCAAGCAGTGTTTGTTGTAAACTCAGTAGTGTGTTTTCATATAAAAATAACTGACAACTCTTTCTCCAGTAAGGTAAGTGAAATACTCTGCTCTCAAAAGAGCCCTCAGTTGTTACTATGGAGTGAATCATTCACTTTTTATGCAGATACGAATCTTTTCAAATCTGTCTTGCTGCTGGTAAATTTAGTTGACTTGTCAAACAAAGGGGAATTTCTTTGTGTGCATCTAAGAAATCTTCCTATTTTACACTTTTGTGTTCCTTGCTTGCCTCATGTAAGCTGTGTGAAAAGCTGCCATACTAGTTATTTGATTCTTCCACGTGAATGTATTATGATTAATGAGGTTTTTTACTGGCAGACAACTACAAAAGAGGAAAAGAAAGCTTAGGATACTGAAGCACATTCTATTTATTTCCAGTGAATTAAGTCATCTGGCTCAGCTCATGAGCAAAAACCAGTTTTTTTAAAATTTCAATGAAGTTTTACAATATTATGATCCATGATTGGTGACCTTATGTTGTTTATGTTATTGAAATGCATTGAGATGCTACTTATCTGCTATGGTCATTCATCACATTTTCTAGCCTCCTTTCTTAGCATGTTCTCCTCCCTATTCTTTTGCATTTGCCTTCAGAATCTAATGTGAGAGGTTTCTGTCAGTCATTCAAGCCTGATAAACAGGAACACAAATCATATGTGCAAATCAAACTTGTAAACATTTTAAAAGTTATATAAATAAATAAATAAATAATAAGTAAGTAAGTAAGTAAAACTAGATAAACCTAAGGCAAGCATAGTTCTGGTTATATAACATTAACAATATTATTTAAATACAGTGGTACCTTGGTATACGTCTGCTTTGGAATAAGTCCAACTTGGTATACGACCTTTGTTTGGAATACGACTCAAGTGCTAACCTTGTTTACCTCTCACGAGACAAAGCCACGACTGCCCACGAGCGTTAGTGCGCCAGTTGCTAGCATTCAGTGAACAACCCGCACTATAACTCTCTGTGAACTTTCACATGTGTGATATAGCGGGTCCACAACTCCTGTCAAAGTCCAACTTTAAAATAAATAATCACCGCGCTCGCAGCTTGGTGAAGGGGCGTGGTGGTTATATGGCTGAAGGTTGTCAGGGCGATTCGCAATGTTGGCGTTTCTCACCAAAGTGCACTTGTGAGGAACTGTCCACATTCATGATTGTTCCTGGGGCTGCTTATCTTGATAAACAGAAGCGCGAATCAGCTAGAAGGGCAGTAAAAAGAAAGAACGGACGAGAGGGTGAATGAGTGAGAGAGAGAGGGCTGCTTATCTTGATAAACAGAAGCGCGAGTTGGCTTGAAGGGGAGTAAAAAGAAAGAACGAACGAGAGGTTGAGTGAGTGAGTGTGAGAGAGAGGGCTGCTTATTTTGATAAACAGAAGCGCGAGTTTGCTTGAAGGGGAGTAAAAAGAAAGAAGCAGGGGGGCCGCCAGGTAAAAAGGCACCGGGCTTCTTCTTGTTTTTTTTATTTTTTTTATTTTTAAAGAATGCTTCCTGCTGTATTTTAACTTCGTTGTTTTTAAGAAGATTCTGATTTTATGGATTATTTATTGGAACTTTGGAGACTGCACTTTAATTTGAACACCTTGTTTTGTTAATTGTTTTAATAAAAGCACTTTGCACTTTTTCACCATCCCCTTGCTTTACCGATGAGGTTAGCAGTGAGGCACATTACTGACGGTGTAGGGTTCAAGGGCTCCCCGGCAGCAGATGGGAGCATACAGCAAACCTGCATCGTCACAACGTGATTTTGTGTTTATTTCATGTAAAATAAAATCATCGGCTGCGCAGTAAAAGTCATCATCACCTTCATCGTCATAATTTTTACTGCACAGCATATTCATCACCATCACCACGTCATATATATAGGTATGTGTACTTCGCTATACAGTAACTGTAAACTTATCTACCAATTTCATATTGCTTAACAGTTGTCCCTGTTATTAATAGAGTAAAGGGTGGGTTGTAAACAGTATAGGGAGGGTTTAAAAACGTCCAAATACACATTAAATAATTAAATAAATATGGTGTCCCTACTTCGCGGAAATTCAGTTATTGCGGCCGGCCTTGGAACCTATCTCCTGCAATAAACGAGGGATTACTGTACAGAAATCTCAGTTTAATTAATTTATTTAATGCAAGCATCTTTCAAGATATATATGTGTGCACCGTTATTTGTTCATTAATTACAAAATTTCTTGTACCATATAATTGTCAGATGAGAGTAACATAACCGAACAACTTTTTTGCCAGTGAAGTTTATATAAGTCTACATGTGTATATTATTATCTTTATAAGCCTAAATTTAAAAACCAGACACTTGTGCTCACACCACATGCAGAGAACTTAAGAGAGAGGGACAAACATCAGACATCTCTATGCTTTTGAGAAATTTGTTTCAATGTTAAAGTTAAACACATTCATTTGAAAATAGCATATACTTAATCTTTTTATTTTTGTTCAGATTATTTATAGGAAAACCTAACACTTAAACACACCAACAATATCAGAACAACATGTATTAGTGGTCATCTTTGTTGCCCTTTTATCAAAATCGTTTTCAGCGTAAAATAATACATATCAGTTTGGCACTTAACACATTGGATTTTAATATTTTTTCATACACAATGCCTCTACAAGTCAGCTTTTTTGGCAGAGATTTTTTCCATTTACCCCATTTTTGAATGTTGATGTATTTTATGTTGTAAGTGAACAGGCATGCCTTATGTATCCTTTACTGTCTCTAAGCAAAATGTGAAAGTTCATTTTACAACAAGGGAACATTACTAACTATTGTTTTTAAATACTGCTTGTAAAATTTCTCTGAAGTTTCCATTTTTTTTTAAATCTGATCATTCCAGTACAAGAATGTGGGTGACCTGGAGCCTATCCTGGCAGCATCCAAAAGCAAACCCTTAACCCTGAAGTACCAACCTTAAACAGGGTGCCCATCCTTCACATAAAACCTGCTCATCCCTGAGATGTAGGAGGTATCTGGTGCACCAGTGAAGACTTGTATGTTCACAAAGACAATTTACAAAATCTATAACGTAGACTGCAACAGGATTTGAACCTGGAGCTGTGAGACAGCAGGGTTACCCATTGTACGGCCTGTCTCTTTTAATTGTAAATGAATAAAATATTTAACATTCTAAATAAATGTTATTTCATATTTAGTAAATAACTAAGTGGGTGATTTAATAACTAGTACGTAGATAAATTCTATAGAGTTTTTAATTTTGAAACTGAAATTTAAAAGTTTAATTGTGTACTTGATGGCTCAATTTAAGTGTTGAGAAATGAAAAACAATGTAAATGTTCTACTCCTTTAAGTCACTTATTCCGTTAGTACAATGAGACATTGACCAAAATATTTTAATGTATTCATGAATAAGTATGTGTTGGGAACTATGGATTTGGAATGTTTATTTGTTTGGCTTTATAAAGGAAGAAAAAGAAACCATTGCAAATTAAAAAGAGAAGGGGTGTGGCTGTGCAGCTGTGCTTGCAGAGATAATGGAAAGTTCAGCTCCTTGGCTAAGATTCAGCCTCAACTCATCTTTATTTGATGTTAGAAAGGCAGTTTTGTTCTTTATTCTGGAAGTGACATTTTGCCTTTACTTAAGGGAAAACGGAGGGCGGAATGTTGGAACGTTGCAGTGTACTATTTATTACACAGTATTGGGCAGTATGCTTTTAATCCAGGATTTTAAAAACAGCACATTTCACTTAGCTACATTTGCCCCCAAAACACTCATGGAACAGCAGTGAATGTAAAAATACTATTAAATGCCAGTTGATTGGCAGGACCTGCAGTTAGTTATAGTTCAGTAGATACTAATGTTTTCACTTAATTTAAAGAAAGCATTCAGTTAAAATATACAGTATATATATGCTTAAGGGTTATTTTTATCTAAGCAACATAGTATTAATTACATTTAACATGTGAAATAACATTTACTAGTAGTCAGACACAGGTTTATTGGTGTGTTATATCAGTTAACTTTTATTCATTTTTCATGGTATATGCATTTTGTGTGGTTTGATTTGTTTTAAAAGAAACATAAATTTACTTATCAAACAATGGCATGCAATATTTTAAACTAATATAATCTTATTTTATTGTTAATAGCAAAGTGAGCGGAGAAAAAGAACAAATTATGTCTGTGGAGTGCCTAAAGTGTAGGCCCATACTTCCCACTTACAGACGTCTGTAATGATGGGACAAAATTCTTTTGACAGACATTCACTATCACTATAATATTGGCATGACAAAGTAGCAGTTTTTGCAGAGAGTCCCATCCTCTGTAATGAACCATGGATGCCAGTCCTCAAGAATGTTTTGGTATTTTATGCAGACGATCTAATGTTAAGCCCACTCTTGTAAGATAGGCAACCTTACTTGCGTATAAGGAAGATTAATCCAGCTTAAATAAATTTCATGTCATGCTTCTCACTGTGTTTCTCTACTCAAGTCAAACTTCCACAACAAGGGGAAACATTTAGAATAGAGGAACATGACAAGTCATTGGAATTTGCATCTCACATGAAGACTAGTCCTCATTTATCATCTCTTTATCAGTAGGGTCAGAAACAGGAAATGCAAGTGAGTTTAAATAAAGTAAAACAGCCTTTTGAAGTTTTGCTTTTCCTTTATTTTCTGTTAAAAGCCACTACCCTGAAATATCTTTTCATGCTCTGCTTTCACACTGAAAAAATTGTTCAGATTCTTTTTCCAAATGTTCTGTTTATCTGTTAATGGTGATTTTTTTTATATACCCGTAATTCTCTTGTCTGAGGTTTTCTAAAAAAATACTTTTGCAGTGTCTCTCCTTTTCAGTTGCTTTAATGCATGTTGAATAACAATAATATGTTGGAAAATGGCACTAATACGTTTCTGTTAATTCTTCCTACTATTACTGCATCATAAAAAGTATTTTAAGTTTTGTTTGAAACCTTTTAAAGTGCTACTGATGGAACTGAAAACCTATTTCTAGCAGTATTTTTCACCAAAACCAAAACATCATTGATTAAAACTAACAATGCATAAAATGTTTCTCTATTTACCAGACATAAAGAAAACATATAGATGAAAAGAAGTTTTTTTTTTTCTTTGATAACGTGCAATCAGAAAAAAATCCACACACTTAAAGGAATACTCTGCCAAAAATATTTTTTTAATGTTACATAGCTGTGTGTATCATGAAACACTACTGAGGCGCCTTTATACCAACAACAATGCCACTGTATAATGCTTCACTGTGACTGTAACTGGTAATTCAAAAGTTTTTTTTCCTCTTTAATTTTCTTCCTTTTTAGGCATTCTGGTGTGTGTTCAGATAATACTATTTGTGTATGCATGTGTTGTGAACATTGCCCTGGACACAGACAGGCAGACACGCTCATGTCACCCATCACATGTTTATTTTTCATTACTTTTCACAGTTCAGTACTTACAAGCCCCCCAATACCCTTCAGTCCAGGCCAATCCAATGTCTTCTATCTCTCTCTTCTCTTCTTCAGGCCGCCTCTTGAAAATGCATGTAAAAACAGACAATACCTTTGAATAATGTTAGCGTTTACCCCCCTCGGGTGGAATTGAGTCGCATAGTGTGGGGGAGGAACGATCTCCACAGTCTGTCAGTGGAGCAGGACAGTGACAGCAGTCTGTCACTGAAGCTACTCCTCTGCCTGGAGATGACACTGTTCAGTGGATGCAGTGGATTCTCCATAATTGACAGGAGCTTGCTTAGCACTGTCGCTCTGCCACAGATGTTAAACTGTCCAGCTTCATTCCTACAATTATGCCTGCCTTCCTAACAAGTTTGTCCAGGTCTGAGGCGTCCTTCATCTATATGCTGCTTCCCCAGCACACCACCACTTGGAAGAGGGCACTCGCCACAACCGTCTGGTAGAACATCTGCAGCATCTTATTGCAGATGTTGAAGGACGTCAACCTTCTAAGGAAGTATAGTTGGCTCTGACCTTCTCACACAGAGCATCAGTATTGGCAGTCCAGTCCAATTTATCATCCAGCTGCACTCCCAGGTATTTATACATCTGCACCCTCTGCACATAGTCTCCTCTGATGATCACGGGGTCCATGAGGGGCCTGGGCCTCCTAGATCCACTGCCAGTTCCATGGTCTTGCTGGTGTTCAGGTATAAGTGGTTTGAGTGACACCATTTAACAAAGTCTTTGATTAGCTTCCTATACTCCTCCTCCTGCCCACTCCTGATGCAGCCCACAATAGCAGTGTCATCAGCGAACTTTTGCATGTGGCAGGACTCTGAGTCGTATTGGAAGTCTGATGTATATAGGCTGAACAGAACTGGAGAAAGTACAGTCCCTTGCGGTGCTGCTGTGTTGCTGACCACAATGTCAGACCTGCAGTTCCTGAGACGCACATACTGAGGTCTGTCTGTAAGATAGTCCACGATCCATGCCACCAGGTGTGAATCTACTCCCATCCCTGTCAGCTTGACCCTAAGGAGCAGAGGTTGGATTGTGTTGAAGGCGCTAGAGAAGTCCAAAAACATAATTCTAACAGCACCACTGCCTCTTTCCAAGTGGGAGAGGCATCGGTGTAGCATATAGATGATGGCATCCTCCGCTCCCACCTTCTCCTGGTATGAGAACTGCAGAGTATCGAGGTCGTGGCGGACCTGTGGCCTCAGGTGGTGAAGCAGCAGCCGCTCCATGGTCTTCCTCACATGTGACATCAGAGCAACAGGCCGGAAGTCATTCAGCTCACTAGGACATGATACCTTTGGGACTGGAGTGATACAAGATGTTTTCCAAAGCTCGGGACTCTCCCCTGTTCCAGGCTCAGATTGAAGATACGCTGTAGAGGACTCCCCAGTTTCAGCGCACAGGCCTTCAGCAGTCATGGTGATACTCCATCTGGACCCGCTGCTTTGCTGGCACGAAGTCTCCTCAGCTCTCTGCTCATCTGCACTGCTGTAATTGTGGATGGGGATGTCTCTTCTATGCTGGTATCAGCAGAAGGATACTTGGAGGATGCAGTACTCCGAGGTGAGAGTGGGTTAGGGTGGTGAAACCTGTTAAAGAAGTTGTTCATTTGGTTTGCTCTCTCCACATCTCTCTCGATGGTGGCACCCCACTTCGAGCTGCAGCCAATGATGATCTTTATCCCATCCCACACATTCTTCATGCTGTTATTCTGCAACTTCTGCTCCAGCTTTCTCCTGTACTGCTCCTTCGCTGCCCTAAGCTGGACTTGGAGTTCCTTCTGTACGCGCTTGAGCTCATGCTGATCACCGCCTTTAAAAGCCCTTTTGTTCTGGTTGAAAAGGCCCTTGATGTCACTTGTAATCCATGGCTTGTTGTTAGCATAGCAGCATACTGTTCTTACTGGAACTACAATGTCCACACAGAAGTTGATGTAATCAGTTGTGCAGTCAACAGCCTCTTCACTTTTCTCATTATGTAACCCCTGCAGGATATCCCAGTCAGTGGTTCCAAAGCAGTCTCTCAGTGCCAGCTCTGCCTCAGGGGACCACTTCCTGAATGATCGTGTGGTTGTAAGTAGCGCCTTCACTCTTGGTTTGTAGTGAGCCTGAAGCAGAACTAGGTTATGATCTGCTTTCCCAAGCGCAGGCAACAGGGTGGCGCTGTATGCGTCTTTAACGTTTTCCTATTTCCCTGGGTGTTACAGTCCACATACTGCGAGAAGGCAGGTAATGTTTTGTCCAGCGTCACTTGGTTAAAGTCTCTAGCGATTAGCACAAGTGCCTCGGGGTGCTGCGTTTGTAACTTAGCAACTGCAGAATGGATGACGTCACTCGCTGTCTCCACGTTCGCCCGAGGAGGGATGTAAACAATAACAACAATGACGTGGCCAAACTCTCTGGGCAAGTAATAGGGACGCAAACTTACGGCCAACAGTTCGATGTCCCTGCAGCAAGTGTAGATTTTAACGTTTACATGTCCTGAGTTGCACCACTTTTTATTGACAGAGAGAGCGACACCCCCTCCTTTCTTCCTGGTATTTGCGTCTCTGTCCGCTCTAAATGTGCTAAACCCGGGTAGCTCCACGTTAGCATCTGGGATGGTAGTTGTTAGCCAAGATTCACTAAAACACAGCAAGCTGCATTCTCTGTAGGTTCTGACATTTTTTACCTTAGCGGCTAGTTCGTCGTTCTTATTTGGTAGTGAGTTCATATTTCCCAGGATCACAGAAGGCACCGAAGGTTTATAGCGCCACTTTCTCGCAAGCCGCGTGGCTTTTATCTTAGCACCGGCTTGGCTGCCCCGATATCGTCTTCTTACCTCGTCAGGTAACTAGGGAACCACACCGGCGCGGGCATTTCTTCTCAGCGCTTGAAGTTGACAACTTGAATAGGCGAGTCTCAGTGTGTAAAAATCCATGTCAAGTAGTAAAAGCAGTAAAAATTGTTCAGGGAGCGATTCCACATAAAAGAAAGTGGTAGAAGTGATCAGTGAAATATAGAATTATAGAGAAAAAATGTAAAAGGATAAAGTCATACATGGAGCTGCTGGAATGGCTGCCACTCGCGGTGGCGCCGATTGTAGAAACGTCTTTTTTATTTCGGGCACTGTGCGACTTTGTGAACTTGAGCTGTCGAGTTTCTCAGACACTCTATGTCACTCGATCAACTTCCTTTTGTTGTTTATTCCACCGTTTAAACCAACAAATAGTACGTTTTTCCTTGCCTCCACTTGATATTTGCTGAAATTCTTCTATTTCCCCCCTGTGCTTTTCCCATTGTCTTTTCACAGAAGGCTGAGCTTAAGGGCGATTTATATTCATTTGCATATTCAAAGAGGCGTAATTCTGGGAGGAGTTGGGGCGTTACATAAACCGCGTGCACGAGCGTTACTTTTCACGCTGACTGGGATTTATGTAGTGGAAGAACATGGAAGTTGCTGTGCACAGATTTATGCATCTGGATTTTTTTGTGCGTAAGCACTTTTCACCTTTTGTCCGTACGCCATGTTAGAGTGTGAATTCTACGCATGAGGTCCCAGGAGCTTAAATTCTGCAGCGTAGGACTTGTGTTGTGGCATGATTTCGGCAAGTGCAAAATTTTATCAATTTAATTGTTCACGTTCAATTATAATGTCACTATAGAGATGCAAAGGCCTACAGGGGCATGCCAAATTAGATGCTTTTACTTCAGTTTGGTACATTCAGTAACACTATGTCTAGTAACATGGGGCGGCTTATCTTAGAGTTTTAAAACATAAATGAGCATTTTCTGCGACTCATAGAATGTGGGATGGCTTATCGTTGGGGAAATACAGTACTAACTTGAAAAGAGTGAATATGAATATGAGTATTTTGTGGTTTACATTTGTAATTAATTTAGATCACTTTGCAATGATCTGTTTTCATTTTTGCATCAAGGTGTGTTTTTCTGTTGATCACTGTCAAGAAAGCTAAATTAAATTTACTGTTTTTCAATGCTGTATAATAATAAAATATGAAAACTTCCAAGGGGGTTGGCAACTTTTTATGTACACTGTATCAATGGCTCTTTGGGCATGTAGTCAGAAGGGGTATTCCTTGGTGTTCCAGTAGTTGAACTTTTGAGTCATTTTGTGAACACAATCTTCTCCTCAATCTCCCTTAGCATTGCTGGTCTTTGATGACTCACCTGTGAAAAAGAGAGAATATGCGTTGAGGTATCTAGTGTCCCTCAACAAACATCCTGGGCTTTCCCTGTCTTTTCAGTCACATAGAGGCATAACAAAACTTGGCAGCATTCAACCAAACCTCCTATGAAGAACAGAAACCTTGGACGACGTTTTCCCTCGCCCGGACGTGGGTCACTGGGGCCCCCCTCTGGAGCCAGGCCTGGAGGTGGGGCTCGATGGCGAGTGCCTGGTAGCCGAGCCTGCACCCATGGGGCTTGGCCGGGCACAGCCCGAAGAGACAACATGGGTCCCACTTCCCATGGGCTCACCACTTGTAGGAGGGGCCAAGGAGGTCAGGTGCAGTGTGAGTTGGTTGGTGACCGAAGGCGGGGTCCTTGGCGGTCCGATTCTCGGCTAAAGAAGCTGGCTCTTGGGATGTGGAATGTCACCTCTCTGAAGGGGAACGCGCCTGAGCTAGTGCGCGAGGTGGAGAGGTTCCGGCTAGATATAGTCGGGCTCACCTTGATGCACAGCTTGGACTCTGGAACCAATCTCCTTGAGAGTGGCTGGACACTCTACCACTCTGGTGCTGCCCCTGGTGAGAGGTGCCGAGCAGGTGTGGGCATACTTATTGCCCCCGGACTTGGAGCCTATTCATTGTGGTTTACCCCGGTGGACGAGAGGGTAGTCTCCCTCCGCTTTTGGGTGGGGGGACAGGTCCTAACTGTGGTTTGTGCGTATGTGTTGAACAGCAGTTTGGAGTACCCATCCATTTTGGAGTCCCTGGAGGGGGTGCTAGAGGACATACCCTCTGAGGACTCCCTCGTACTGCTGGGAGACTTCAGTGCTCACGTGGGCAATGACAGTGAGACCTGGAAGGGCGTGATTGAGAGGAATAGCCCCCTCCCTATCCCCCGGTCTTAACCCGAGTGGTGTTTTGTTATTGGACTTCTGTGCTCGTCACGGATTGTCCATAACTAACACCATGTTCAAGCATAGGTGTGTTCATTTGACCTTATGAGTCGGCGGGGGGAGTACTTCGAAGACCTCCTTAATCCCACGAACATGCCTTCCAATGAGGAAGCAGAGCCTGGGGACTCGGAGATGGGCTCCCCCATCTCTGGGACAGAGGTCACTGAGGTGCTTAAAAAACTCCTTGGTGGCAGGGCCCTGGGGGTGGATGAGATACGCCGGGAGTTCCTCAAGGCTCTGGATGTTGTAGGACTGTCTTGGTTGACACGTCTCTGCAAAATAGCATAGACATCAGAGACTGTGCCTCTGGATTGGCAGACCGGGGTGGTGGTCCCCCTCTTTAAGAAGGGGGACCGGAGGGTGTGTTTCAAGGGATCACACTCCTCAGCCACCCTGCAAAAGTCTATTCGGGGTTCTGGAGAGGAGGGTCCGTCGGATAGTCAAACCTCGGATTCAGGAGGAACAGTGTAGTTTTCGTCCTGGTCGTGGAACAGTGGACCAGCTATACACCCTTAGCAGGGTCCTGGAGGGTGCATGGGAGTTTGCCCAACCAGTCTACATGTGTTTTGTGGACTTGGAAAAGGCGTTCGACCGTGTCCCTCGGGGAATCCTGTGGGGGGTGCTCTGGGAGTATGGGGTACCAGACCCTCTGATAAGGGCTTTTCAGTCCCTGTACAACCGGTGTCAGAGCTTGGTCCACATTGCCGGCAGTTAAGTCGAACCCGTTTCCAGTGAGAGTTGGACTCCACAAGGGCTTCCCTTTGCCACCGATTCTGTTCATAAGTTTTATGAACAGAATTTCTAGTTGAGGGGGTCCGGTTTGGTGGACTCAGGATTGGGTCACTGCTTTTTGCAGATGATGTTGTCCTGTTTGCTTCATCAGGCCGTGATCTCTGATGTCTCTCTGAATCGGTTCGCAGCTGAGTGTGAAGCGGCTGGGATGGGAATCAGCACCTCCAAATCCGAGACCTTGGTCCTCAGCCGGAAAAAGGTGGAGTGCCCTGTCAGGGTTGGGAGCGAGATCCTGCCCCAAGTGGAGGAGTTTAAGTATCTCGGGGTCTTGTTCACGAGTGAGGGAAGAATGGAGCGTGAGATCGACAGGCGGATTGGTGCAGCATCCGCAGTGATGCGGGCTCTGCAACAGTCTGTCGTGGTGAAAAAGGAGCTGAGCCGTAAGGCAAAGCTCTCAGTTTACCAGTTGATCTACGTTCCTACCTGCACCTATGGTCATGAGCTATGGGTAGTGACCGAAAGAACAAGATCGTGAATACAAGCGGCTGAAATGAGTTTCCTCCGCAGGGTGTCTGGGCTTTCCCTTAAAGATAGGGTGAGAAGCTCAGTCATCCGGGAGGAGCTCAGAGTAGAGCTGCTGCTCCTCTGCATCGAGAGGAGTCAGACGAGGTGGCTCGGGCATCTGATCAGGATGCCTCCTGGACGCCTCCCTGGCGAGGTGTTCTGGGCACGTCCAACCGAGAGGAGGACCCTAGGAAAACCCAGGACACGCTGGAGTGACTATGTCTCCCGGCAGGCCTGGGAATGCCTCGGGATTCCCCCAGAAGAGCTAGAAGAAGTGGCCAGAGAGAGGGAAGTCTAGGCATCTCTGCTGAAGCTGCTGCCCCCGCAACCCGACCTCGGATAAGCGGAAGAGGATGGATGGATGGATGGATGGCATTCAAGCATGAATAAGGTCTTTGCATGCTGGGTGTTCATCACTGCATCACTCTTCAGTATTTGGATTTGATTAGTTCAGACTAGGAGAAATTTAAAAAGTATTAATATATAAACTGTGCATTAAACACATCATTATGACCCAGAATCTAAACATGATTCAAAACAGGTAGAAGCATGGTAGCCGTTGAACACCAATGAATTTCAAGATCCAAGTTAATTTATGATTTTGACGATGTTCACATTGATTACATAACTCAAAGGACTTATACTACTTGTCAATTATATGCTGATTTGATTTGGTATTTGAAACAATCAATCAGGAAAAGCAGTGAGAAAAGCTGTCAATCATCCCCATTTACTTTTCAACATTGCCCCCTTTTCACACTGAATGGGTTGCAAAACCTGCACTGTAAATCCATGGATTGAAAGAAATGTCAAACCTCCCTATTTCACAAACTGGATACTTTGTGACTACCACAATATCAATAGTGAAGATGTAAAGTAAGCTGCAGAAGAGTGATTGCACAAGCAGGACTAAACATTTTATTTGAGTGGCATAGAAAAGCTTTGTGAACTTGTTAATACATGTATTAATGTTCAGGGGATTATGTTGAAAAATAAAACTTCTTTGGTTTTACAGGTGTTCCTTTCATTAGGTGGCCAAAAACCTTTTATCACCCGCTCATATAACTGTCCCCAAGTTGTGTTGTTTTGACTGAAGGGAGAAATCCAAACAAATGTCACCCATCGGTGTAGTCTTTACATGGGAGCTTAATAGGTTTCCTACCACAATATATGCTTCAAGAATCAATAACAGCGTTTATATACCAAATTTAACAATTCAGACCAATTTAGTTTTTAGTAAACCCATTTACTTTCTAATAGTGGATAATTCTTTTTAACTTTTTTATCACTTGCACATACACAATGTATTTTATATGTGCACTTTAAGTATATAGCAATTAACCCTGTTATAGAATAAACACCTCCAGATAACTGAAAAACAGAATGCTTTTCTGAACTCTGAAAATGTGTACTTTTCTGTCTTGTGCATATTAGAGGAACATTATGAAGAAAAGGGACTGCTTGTATAAGAACATATACCTAATTCAATTAATATACACAATGTGCTCAGGTCTCTTACCCTGCCTCTAGTGATTCATCATGATTAGAGGAAACAAGTGATAAGGAGGAAGGAAAGGTGGAGCAGCAAGCAAAGGAAGGAGATATGGAAGGTATGGTGAAGGAGAGACCTTTATTTTTTGCCTTTTTGTTAAATCTGTTGGCTCATATTGAAATGAAAAATTTAAGTATTATAGTTTATGTATGGGCAAGCACCCCAAGTATATGAATCAAAAATTGATACTACCTACTTGATGAAATGTTAATATTTAATACTTTGCCTTCATTATTCTACTGTATATTCATATCACTAGGAGTTGTTAAAGATAATTTGTACAGAAATTTGCTTTGGGTGCTTCTGGACATTGTCTCATGGGATTTTGAATCACATCTTTCTAATGTCAGCTTTACGTATTGTTTTAAGAACCTAGTCCAATCAGGAATACAAACTCATTCTTAGCAAAGCTGAACTCATAACATTGTTCCAGCTTGGCTCTAAGTCTCTGCAAACCATAGTCAACTCATGAAAAGTCCTTTCATAATTTTGTTTGCAGTTTACTGCTTGGACAAAAACAATATAAAGCGGAGTTTAAAAAAAAAACATAGTTTCTAACCCCACTTAATATATATATATATATATATATATATATATATATATATATATATATATATATATATATATATATATATATATATATGTGAAAGCTGGCCGGACACACACAGACGGACATCTTAAGTTCACCCAACACACCGTTTATTTACAATATTTACAAGTTTGTAGTGCATCAACCCCAGTGCCTCTTGCACCCTCTATTCCCCCAAAGTCCAGGGCTCACAGTCTGTGTGCCTTCTCTTCCTGCCCGCCTCCAGTCCTCTACCCAGCTCTGTCTCGCTACCTCCCGACATCCGCCAATGACTGGAGGGAGGCGGCCCCTCTTATGGGAACCCGGATGGGCTCCAGCTGCTTCCCGGCAATTAGAGTTGGCCACACCCCTGTGTGGCAGAAGTGCCGGCTGCGCACCCGGAAGTCGTCCGGGTGTCCCCTGTCGTCTTCCCCTGGCACTTCCTGGTGTGGCGGAAGTGCGGGCTCCCGGGATAAATAGGCACTGGGGCGCCCTGGCGGTGGCCACGGGTCGCTACAGGGCTGGGCTTCCAAGTCCCCTACCCGAGGCCTCCTGCATAACCAGGACGGACGCCCCCTCTCGGTCTGGAGGAGGCACACGCCCTCCTCTGGTCCTCCAAGGCGTCCCGGCCGGGGACCACACGTGATAAACCGGCATTGGGCGCCGCCTGGCGGTGGCCACGGGTCCCTACAGGGCTGGGCTTCCAAACCCTCTACCGCGGCCCCCAACATAACCAGGACGGACGCCCCCTCGCGGTCTGGAGGAGGCAGAAGCCCTCCTCTCGTCCTCCTGGGCGTCCCGGCGGGGACCACTATATATATATATATATATATATATATATATATATATATATATATATATATATATATATATATATATATATACGAGGGATATCCAGAAAAAGTTTACAAGTGCCTTGGAGGGTGCAGGGAATTTTTTTTTTCGAAGGTTGGCATACCTGCGTGTAGGGGGGTGCTAACGGTCAAAATAAGCCCGGGACCGCGTCAGTCAGTTGTGAAATGTCATCATAGCAAGCGAGTTAGTCAACCTCTGCTGAGGCTGTTTGCTCCACATACCGCCGATGTGAGATTCGTTTGGTCATCAAGTTCCTCACTTTGCGTAGCGAATCCGCGGCCGAGATCCATCGTCAGCTTGTGGAAACTTATGGAAAGAATTCTTGGGTTGGAAACGTTTTTCCAACGATGAGGAGGTGAAGGAGACAGTGGAGAAGTGGCTTTTGGAGGTGGAGCGGAGTGTATTTGATGAGGGTATAAAAAAGCTGGCGCCCAGGCTGAAGAAGTGCATCGAAGTTGACGGCGATTATGTTGAGAAATAAACACATATTTTGGAACATACCCTGTAAATTTTGTTGAAATATATTCATTTTTCGATTTTTAACAGCTGTTGTAACCTTTTTTTCTGGATATCCCTCGTATATATATAAAGGAGAGTTGGGATCCGAGAAACTGTGTTTGTGGAGGGATTAAGAGTTAAGGCGGGTGGGGGAGTCACGTGATCATCTCCCCTCCCATTCACGTCATTTCATTCATGTCATTTCATTCACGTCATTTCATTCACTTCATTTCGCTCCGAGCTAAGCTCAGCTGAGCTCCGCAGCTGACGCGGTCTTGCCGTTATTTTTCCTTAGTGTTTAGTCCTTTCTAATTTACTAATTTACTGTTTACTACACGCGGTACTTACACAGTCACTCATCAAAGAGGAGAAGACTCCGTGCAAGAAATGGGTATTGAAACTACCTTGGAAGACATGCAATCAACAAGGCCACTAAATGGATCTCAAGAGATGTCTTCTAGGTTGGAAAAAAAGCGCTTGGCTGCCAAAACCAGGCGATTAAACAAATCTCAACAAGAAACAAATTTTACGTTAAAAAAAACGATTCGCTACCAAAATCAGGCAGTTAAACGAATCTAAAGAAGACAGGATTTCTAGATTGGGAAAAGGACGATTGGCTGCCGAAACCAGGCAGTTAAAAGAATCTGAAAAAGACAGGAGGTCTAGATTGGAAAAACCATGATTCGCTGCCGAAACTAGCTGGTTAAAAATGTAGCGAAGTGCGCCAGGTCTGCTAGTATAGAATAAGTTTATTTGGATATAAATTTTGGATGAAAACATCCGGAGCCGCCGCGAGTGGCAGCCATTCCAGCAACTCCGTGTATTACTTTATTTACCTTTTTTCTCTATTATTCTCTATTTCACTGATCACTTCTACCACTTTCTTTTATGTGGAATCGCTCCCTGGACACTTTTTACTACTTTTACTACTTGACATGGATTTTTACACACTGAGACTCGCCTGTTCAAGTTGTCAACTTCAAGCGCTGAGAAGAAATGCCCGTCCAGGTGTGGTTCCCTATTTACCTGGTGAGGTAAGAAAACGATATCGGGGCAGCCGAGCCGGCGCTAAGATAAAAGCCAAGTGGCTTGCGAGAAAGTGGCGCTATAAACCTTCGGTGCCTTCTGTGATCCTGGGAAATGTGAACTCACTACAAAATAAGATCGACGAACTGGCAGTGCTGGTGAAAAATGTCAGAACCTACAGAGAATGCAGCTTGCTGTGTTTTAGTGAAACTTGGCTAACAACTACCATCCCAGATGCTAACGTGGAGCTACCTGGGTTTAGCACAGTTAGAGCGGACAGAGACGCAAATACCTGCAGTAAGAAGAAAGGAGGAGGAGTCGCTCTCTATGTCAATACAAAGTGGTGCAACTCAGGACATCCATCCATCCATCCATTTTCTAACCCGCTGAATCCAAACACAGGGTCACGGGGGTCTGCTGGAGCCAATCCCAGCCAACACAGGGCACAAGGCAGGAACCAATCCTGGGCAGGGTGCCAACCCACCACAGGACACACACAAACACACCCACACACCAAGCACACACTAGGGCCAATTTAGATGTAAACGTTAAAATCTCCACTTGCTGCAGGAACATCGAACTGTTGGCCGTAAGTTTGCGTCCCTATTACTTGCCCAGAGAGTTTGGACATGTCATTGTTGTTATTGTTTACATCCCTCCTCTGGCGAACGCGGAGATAGCGGGTGATGTCATCCATTCTGCTAAGTTACAAACGCAACACCCCGAGGCGCTTGTGCTAATCGCTGGAGACTTTAACCATGTGACGATGGACAAAACATTACCTGCCTCCTCCAAGTATGTGGATTGTAACATCCGGGGAAATAGGACTATCGACCTACTGTATGCAAACGTTAAAGACACATACAGCGCCACCCCGCTGCCTGTGCTTGGGAAAGCAGATCATAACCTGGTTCTGCTTCAGCCTCACTACAAACCAAGAGTGAAGGTGCTACCTACAACCACACGATCAGAAGAAAAGGGCTTTTAAAGGCGTTGATCAGCATGAGTTCAAGCGCGTACAGAAGAAACTCCGAGTCCAGCTTAGGGCGGCGAAGGAGCGGTACAGGAGAAAGCTGGAGCAGAAGTTTCAGAATAACAGCATGAAGAAAGTGTGGGATGGGATGAAGATCATCATTGGCTGCAGCTCGAAGCGGGGTGCCACCATCGAGAGAGACGTGGAGAGAGCAAACCAAATGAACAACTTCTTTAACAGGTTTCACCACCCTAACCCACTCTCACCATGGAGTACTGCATCCTCCAACTATCCTTCTGCTGATACCAGCATAGAAGAGACATCCCTACTCACAATTACAGCAGCGCAGGTGAGCAGAGAGCTGAGGAGACTTCGTGCCAGCATAGCAGCAGGTCCAGATGGAGTATCGCCACGACTGCTGAAGGCCTGTGCGCTGGAACTGGGGAGTCTTCTACAGCGTATCTTCAACCTGAGCCTGGAACAGGGGAGAGTCCCGAGGCTTTGGAAAACATCTTGTATCATGCCTCTCCCAAAGGTATCACGTCCTAGTGAGCTGAATGACTTCCGGCCTGTTGCTCTGATGTCAAATATGATGAAGACCATGGAACGGCTGCTGCTTCACCACCTGAGGCCACAGGTCCGCCACGCCCTCGATCCTCTGCAGTTCTCATACCAGGAGAAGGTGGGAGCGGAGGATGCCATCATCTATATGCTACACTGATCTTTATCTCACTTGGATAGAGGCAGTGGTGCTGTTAGAATTATGTTTTTGGACTTCTCTAGTGCCTTCAATACCATCCAACCCTCTGCTCCTTAGGGACAAGCTGACAGAGATGGTAGTAGATTCACACCTGGTGGCATGGATCGTGCACTATCTTACAGACAGACCTCAGTATGTGCGTCTCGGGAACTGCAGGTCTGACATTGTGGTCAGCAACACAGGAGTGCCGCAAGGGACTGTACTTTCTCCGGTCCTGTTCAGCCTGTATACATCAGACTTCCAGTACGATTCGGAGTCCTGCCACGTGCAGAAGTTCACTGATAACACTGCTATTGTGGGCTGCATCAGGAGTGGGCAGGAGGAGGAGTATTGGAAGCTAATCAAAGACTTTGTTAAATGGTGCGACTCAAACCATTTACACCTGAACACCAGCAAGACCAAGGAACTGGTAGTTGATTTTAGGAGGCCCAGGGCCCTCATGGACCCCGTGATCATCAGAGGAGACTGTATGCAGAGGGTGCAGACCTATAAATACTTGGGAGTGCAGCTGGATGATAAATTGGACTAGACTGCTAATTATTCAAAGTTATTGTTTGTTTTTACATGCATTTTTATTACTCTTTAATTTTTTTTTTGTATCAGTATACTGCTGTTGGACTATGTGAATTTCCCCTTGGGATTAATAAAGTATCTATCTATCTGTCTATTTTTATATTAGAGAACTTTAATCTTTTTACTTTCTCCATACCTAGTGTGAAGAAGTATTGTGTTAGGATCTATCACCTATCTTGATTCAACCATTTCTGACATTGTTTGTGTAACTGGGGCACATACAATTTGTGAAAAGATTAACTGATTGTGATCACATTTGTCACTCTTATTTCAACCTTGAAACGACAGAAACCTAGTAATATTGAATATAATTAGTTTATAGGAACTTAGTGTTTCTAAATATGATTTTCTTTTACTTGTAGTGACTCTAAAATGTCACTTTTTAGCAAATGTTTAATTTAAAAATTGTACTGAATTTACTAGTGTTCTAGTCTTTTTCAGTTCTTTATTTTAATATGTGTGTATTAGATTTTTCATAGAACATTTTCAAATTAAATTAATTTGAAATTATAAATATGTAGCAGTGCAGTAAATCCCACGGTGGCAGTGTGTGTTTGATTAATCTTTGTTCCTTTTTGTATTTTTTTCTTTCTTTTGTTTACCCTTTCATTGTGTTTCATCAAAGTATGATAAGCAACGTCTCTGCGTATTACTTTTAATTTATTGTGCTCATTGTGTGGTTTAGGGAGACACTGAGCTCCCTTTTTTGGAATTTTATTATACCATTCATTGTTACTGTATGCACTGAATAGCCACTTTCTTAAACACATCATTCTAGTACCTTATAGTACCACACCAACAACTTGAATTCTTCGGGGCATGAGTTGAGTAACATGCTAAAATATTCTTTAGTTATTCTTTTCCATGCTTACTTTGTAGCAACATGCAGTTCTTACAGGTCACACATTCATTCTGTGAACCTCCCCTCCCATTCCTTGTCATCCCAAAGATAGTCTATTGGATTGAGATCTTGCGACTTTACAGGCATTGTATAATGTGTGATTTGTGACATGTGGTACTTTCCTTTGGGAAGAATCTGTTATGGTAGACTAGTGGGAAGAAAATTGTCTATAATAAAGCTTAGGCATGTGTTCACATTTAAATGATGCCCAGTTGATATTAAGGGTCCTAATGTGTGTCAAGAAAATATCCCTTATACCATTTCACTGCCACCAGCTTGCACAAATGACACAAGGCAGAATGGAACTCTGAACCAATGGTATTTATACTATATTCTGACATTGTTCTTTGTACCTCACAGCAGAAATCAAGATTTGTCAAACCAGGTGACATTTTTCTAGTCTGTAGTCTTCTGGTTTTGTTGACATACCCACCAGATCCTCATCTTCCTTTTCTTATCTGATGGGAGTAGAACCTGACCACTTTTGTAAAGAGCTATTATCTGAGTACTTACAGATTTTCTGTTAGCTTGAACAGCTGGAACCACCACATTTGACAGAAGCAATCACACCATATTCAAAGGCACTTATAGTAGATTACACATCTTTCTCGTTTTAATGTTTGGTTTAACAATAAATAAACATCTTGTTCATTTACCCATGCTGTATACTGTAAACTCACAGCAACATTTCTTTTTCCCTGAGTATTCTAAGTTCTAATGAAGTTCCATCTAAACAATAATTGGTTTAAATTTCTTAGGTCAAAACTCTACCGGGCTAAAGATGAACACAATGTTCTCATTTTAGTAGCGAAGTAAAGATTTTTTTGTTATGCATGATATGTTTAAATGTATATTTTCACTGATGAAGTAAGCCCTAAATATAATGTGCTGCACTGCAACCATTGTTTGTACATAGACACTGATTGCTATATGTTTGTTTGTTTTTTTCTTCATTTTATTTTTTATTGCTTCATTCTTCTTTAGTGTGAATCTGCCTAATCTAGTTACTGTATATTGTCATGAGAAGCCCGAGCCTATCTTGGCAGGATCAGGCAGAAAACAGAAGGCTGCCCTGGATTGGAGGACCAGTTTCTCTCATTAACCCTGAGCATTAATCAGCATATGGGCTAAATAAGACTACTTTAGAAGTATGTATGTTTTTTATGTAGCTCAAAGCCAAGTAACTAAACAAAGGAACTTGATTGACTAAATGGTCTCTTCTTATTTGTCAAGTTTTTATATTCCTATGTTCAAGTGTAGTTTGCAGCATACAGTTTATTGGACAGAAAGTATTCATAAAATATCCTGTTAGTTTACTTACCACAATGTTGTATGTGTTAATAGGGTATGAACCTTACATGGACCAGTTTAAGGGCAATATAGTGGAAGGATATAGAAGTAAACTGTTTGTCTCTTCTACTTAGCCTTATGGCTTCTCTTCTATTTAGCCATAACGAACCCAAACTAGATATAAACTTCATCATCGGATCACCTCTACCTCCACCCATTCTGCTCTCCAACATTCAGACATCCACAACCACTTTCTAGTGTCATCAGTTTGTGATTGAGGATGGTGCATCACTACTGCCTTAGTTACTTTATTAACCTAGCAGGTTTTTTTTGTCTTTGCTGTACAGTAATGACTGTGGTTTTATTTTGTACCCCAGTGATTTATTACAATTGTCATTCTTTTCACAACACATACTTACATACCAATTCACATGTAGCTGGTTGGTGTTAACAGTTCAAGGCTGGGACTGCACCAAATTCAGCCTTTGTGTTCCCAGCTTAAAGATTTAAAGTCTTTCTGTGACACTGACTGAGAGAGGCAATTATCGTTTTGTGTATAATTTTACAATGCATTATAGAATATGAGCCTCAGGAAAACTGTAATCAGCTTTCGTATACTCAAAGCCAGAACATGGAAACTATAAAGTGATAACAGGCTTTCAGCGTAAATATTTGTTCTAAAATACATTTTTCAGGATAGCAGCAAAGCTAAACTTTTGTTGCTTGGATTTACTTATTGTATCTTATGGTAAAATCATGGATTCATAATAATATCTGCTAGTGAACTCTGTGGCTGCAGTTACTGTGAGGTGAAAGTAATTCTTCACCTGACTGTAATGATGGATTATTTGACCCTCAGCAGCCAGGCAGCAATGACATTAGTGTCATGTGAGTTTAATGACTTGACCTCTTTGATGTACGCCTTTTAAAATTAATTCTTTTTGCTTTGTATTTATTGTGGAAGCTTTTGGTGGAGATAATGTAAGGCAGACGTTCTTCACTACATTCTTTTTAGACGCCTATGGCTGCTGCTTTTGTTTAAGCCAATTTTTTAAATCCAAGACCAATTCCTAATTTTAATCATACTCCCTGTTTATTAAGGTGGCATACCTCTGCTTTATTTAGTAATCTGTTCTTAAGTGTATTGTTGCCAATTCCTTGAAAACAGAGTAATGAATCTTTTGTCTTTTTCATTACTTGTGTATTTTTCTGTCTTTAAATATTTACTGTATCTATTATTTCCCCGTAATTTCTTAAGTGATGGTTGAAGGCAAAGATAAAAGGAAAAGATGTTGTGGTATAAAATGTTGTCTGTAGGCAGCAAGAGAGACCTTTGTTTGTAGAAAGTGTGTGCAGAGTTACAGAATGTTGATGTAGTTAGTGTAAATTTACACTTCAGTAGTGCACTTGTTTTAGAGAACATATTTATGGTACTTAGGTGATATCTTGAACGCAGATGGAGGCACAGGCACTAAAATCATAGAGGAGGTGAGACGTCCAACTGGGAGCTGTCCCCCATTTTGACTTCTAATGGAGTCTCTCTGTCATTAAAGTGTTAAAGGTTATGAAAGCTGTGAAGGAATACTTTGCCCTATGGAAATGAGATATGGCAGATGAAAGACTTAAGTGATTTAGGGAGGTGGAATGATTGATGTTGTAATATGGTGTCCCAAATATAACATAATGGGTGTGAAGCCTCCTAAAAGGACCATAAAGGCAGGACAGAAACCTAACCAGCTACCAAGGAGACTCACCCCAGCTAGTCCCACAAAAGCTAGCGGCAAACTTCTGGCCTGGCAGGCCTCAAGCATGGGCAGCTGGCAAAATAACAAGAAATGTCCCTAAAATATATTGAAAGCCCAACAAGAACGAGGATAACCATAAATCCCCAGGTTGTGTATGGAAGGGCCAACAAGGCATCTTTATTAATTGGGTCATTCTAATGTCAAATCAACCAATTTTCCAGAACTCCCACAAACTTCATTCTCAATACACTCTAAAAAAATACCAGGTGTACCCATGTTATTCAGGAGACACCCTGTAAAAGATCAATACTTTCCAAGGTACAGCCAATTTTATGAGTGGAGAGGGATGTCAAATTTGACACTGCTTTATTTAGTCATCAATTTCATAAGACCATATGTCTAGGTCTAAGCCAACTAGCAGGCACACATTTTGCATACTGGTGCCTCTATAGGTAAAGTATGTAATGAAATCAAAATGTTTGTTCTAGATGACACCACTTGTTAAGAGCAGACCTTCAAAAATGGAAAAAAATATTTTGCATGTTTGGCTTTGCCATGTTTAGTCTTTCAGAAAGCATACTTTTAATTGGTACAGCCTGCTGAAATTTTTTCCATGTAAGTACCTACACAGGGCTTTTCAAAAAGTTACAAACAAACAAGAAACTGTATTAAGGTTTAACCAGCAGACCTCTCAAATGTGAAAAAAATATTTTGGGTCTAATTTTCAGACCAGCTTAATGCACTGTGGGAATGTACAGATGTTTTTAAAATTATTTTTCCTGCATCCTGCATGGTCCCTTCTTTCTCACAACACAAGTCTTAAATTTATTATGTGAATCTTGTATTTTTATTTTCCATTCTAAAAATAGGTTGCATTCACGTGATCGACAGCTGCTTGATATATCATTAAATGTAACACTAGTTATAATAAAATGTTAATATCTTGGTATTGCAGCAGGAGGAATGTGACCCATTTCACTTCTGTTTCAATCAAAGTGCAGAGTGTAGGGCAGTCCCGATTCATTTTACCCTCGCACCCCCGTGACAGACGAGGCCGATTTCGCACCCCCTTGGTTTGAGAAGAAGTATGAAAAAATATGAGGTTAACGCAGAAAAACATCACTTATTGAAGCTTTATGAATAATGGATTCTTTATTCTCCATCAATAATTGTTTTGGTAAAGCCATACTCAGTGTAATCCTCCTTCCATTTTCTAATTTTTTCGCGACTAGCCGTGATTAAATGAACGGTAAAAAGTAAGAGCGAAGCGACGGTGACTAATTGAGGCAGGCAGGTGAGAGCACAATAGCACGCAAGGTTGATTTAGTGCGCGTCAAGTCGATCTAAAATGCGCGGTCAGATTTGAAAAAATACATCTTTTCAAGTTCTATTTGGATATAAGTAGGTTCTGTTTAGTGGACAGAAATATCTTTGCTAGGAAAGTAAGTTGAATTTAGTCTTTAAATTTCTATGGTGAAGAAAAATTTGTGCAATGATGACTAAATTTAACTTACATTCCTACCAAAGATATTTCTGTCGACTAAATAAAACTTACTTATATTTAAAATTTGAATAGAACTTGAACAGATACGATAGTTCATATAACCCACTCAGCACTAAGTGCGCGTAAGAGCGGAAGTCATACGTTTTAACAAGCAGCGTATTGCATTGATACAAAATAGCCTGCCCATTTAATTATTTAGGAATAGATAGATAAATTAAGATTTTGTACAAATAATGTTTTTCATTTTTCTTCCTCGATGGATTCTGGCACCCCCAGCAACAGTTGTGAGCACCCCCAATCGGGAAGCGCTGGTGTAGGGCATCTTTGTCTTTGAGATCAAGTTGGTACTGCTTCCCACTGACCATTGTAGGTGCACTAACATAGGAACACCTGGTAACTTTGTCAGAATTTTTTGAGTTTGAAGTGTATGTACCATTGGTTCATTTGACATTGAATGACCCAATTAGGATTTGTTCACAAAAACTATAAGATTACAAAAATGTTCAAAAGTGAAAAAATATGCAAAAGGAGTTGCCTAAAATGCAATCCATACCATACCATACCATATCATATTTATTTGTTGAGCGCTTAAAAACACAGCATTACAACTGACCGAAGCGCTGTACAGTTACAACAAGCAGGACTAAAAGCAAAATATTAAAAACAAACATTATGAGAGAATTAAAACAGAGATACTAAAAACAGGTCAGGGGACCAAATAAAATAGAGAAAATAGCAAAAGGCAAGTGGAAAATGAAACAGGTTAAGAATTAAAAGCCAATGTGAAGAAGTCGTTTTAGGCGAGATTTGAATGTGGCGACTGAAGCGACTTGCCTAACCACTAAGGGCAGGGAGTTCCAGAGCCTGGGTGCACAGACGGAGAAAGCCCTTTCACCACGAGCTTTAAAACGTGCCTTGGGAACGGTTAGGAGCAGCTGATCTGCGGATCTAAGAACACGAGGGGGATTGTGACAATGGAGCAAGACACTCAAATAGGCGGGGGCTAGACCGTTTAATGCCTTATAGGTTAGCTAGCTCAAAGCTAGCAAGCTTCAATATGCAATCCAGAAATTGTAATTCTTAAATAGATGCCTGAAGTCAACAAAACCAGAAAAAATTAAAGTAAATAGCAATGCTCATGAAAACTCCAAATATAAATGGAGTGATCTCCAACCCCTGAGACTTCTCATTACTGGTTAAAATAGACAGATTGAGGGCTTAGGAGTGATGATGTCAGGGTGACTCCACCTCCTGGGAGCTCCACCTCTCATTACTGGCTTTTATGCCAATAATTTTTTTTCTTTTTACTTTTATTGGGAGTGATTTAGGTTGGATTGAACGATTCAGATGTTGTGTGTCATTTTGCAGTGTTTTAGATACCATTTTAGGTCCTCAATCGTTACCATTATGTATTGCTTTCATTAATTCCCTTTCCCCCCATTTCTGAGGGTATGGTCCCTGAAATCGTGACATGTTCTTAATTGAAGCAACAGGATGAAAGGATTTCTGGGAAGTTATTTCTTTATCCGATCTGCTGAAAATAAAACTTTTAAAAAAAGTGCAAACCTTCTTGTATGTTGCTCTTGGTGTTGACATCTTGCTAGTTCTCGCGACCTTGAATCTTGTCTCTCCATTTTAGTTTTACTTTTGCTCATGTATCCTTTTTGTTTTTCTACACATCGTGCTCAGAAAGTTTATCTGTCAGTGCAGTGACAGAACAATACCCACAAAGAATATGAAATATAGGAAAATTTAAAGAGACAGTGCACATTTAACCAATTATAAACAAGATCAACAAAAATAACATAAAAGTAATAATTAAAACTGACAAAACATAAAATACATATACATAGAAATTGGTTGGCTCCAGCAGACCCTTGTGACCCTGTGTTAGGATATGCAGTGCATCTGGAAAGTATTCACAGCGCATCACTTTTTCCACATTTTGTTATGTTACAGCCTTATTCCAAAATGGATTAAATTCATTTTATTCCTCAGAATTCTACACACAACACCCCATAATGACAATGTGAAAAAAGTTTACTTGAGGTTTTGCAAATTTTTTAAAAATAAAAAACTGAGAAATCACATGTACATAAGTATTCACAGCCTTTGCTCAATACTTTGTCGATGCACCTTTGGCAGCAATTGCAGCCTCAAGTCTTTTTGAATATGATGCCACAAGCTTGGCACACCTATCCTTGGCCAGTTTCGCCCATTCCTTTTTGCAGCACCTCTCAAGCTCCATCAGGTTGGATGGGAAGCGTCGGTGCACAGCCATTTTAATGATTTCTCCAGAGATGTTTAATCGGATTCAAGTCTGGGCTCTGGCTGGGCCACTCAAGGACATTCACAGAGTTGTCCTGAAGCCACTCCTTTGATATCTTGGCTGCGTTGTTAGGGTCGTTGTCCTGCTGAAAGATGAACCGTCGCCCCAGTCTGAGGTCAAGAGCGCTCTGGAGCAGGTTTTCATCCAGGATGTCTCTGTACATTGCTGCAGTCATCTTTCCCTTTATCCTGACTAGTCTCCCAGTTCCTGCCGCTGAAAATCATCCCCACAGCATGATACTGCCACCACCATGCTTTACTGTAGGGATGGTATTGGCCTGGTGATGAGTGGTGCCTGGTTTCCTCCAAACGTGACGCCTGGCATTCACACCAAAAGAGTTCACTCTTTGTCTCATCAGACCAGAGAATTTTGTTTCTCATGGTCTGAGAGTCCTTCAGGTGCATTTTGGCAAACTCCAGGTGGGCTTCCATGTGCCTTTTACTAAGGAGTGGCTTCCGTCTGGCCACTCTACCATACAGGCCTGATTGGTGGATTGCTGCAGAGATGGTTGTCCTTCTGGAAGGTTCTCCTCTCTCCACAGAGGACCTCTGGAGCTCTGACAGAGTGACCATCAGGTTCTTGGTCACCTCCCTGACTAAAGCCCTTCTCCCCCGATTGCTCAGTTTAGATGGCCGGCCAGCTCTAGGAGGAGTCCTGGTGCTTTCGAACTTCTTCCAGTTACGGATGATGGAGGCCACTGTGCTCATTGGGACCTTCAAAGCAGCAGAAATTTTTCTGTAACCTTCCCCAGATTTCTGCCTCGAGACAATAATGAGCACAATAATGAGTTCTACAGACAATTCCTTTGACTTTATGCTTGGTTTGTGCTCTGACATGAACTGTCAACCGTGGGACCTTATATAGACAGATGTGTGCCTTTCCACATCATGTCCAATCAACTGAATTTACCACAGGTGGACTCTAATTAAGCTGCAGAAACATCTCAAGGATGATCAGGGGAAACAGGATGCACCTGAGCTCAATTTTGAGCTTCATGGCAAAGGCTGTGAATACTTAAGTATATGTGCTTTCTCAGTTTTTTTATTTTTAATAAATTTGCAAAAACCTCAAGTAAACTTTTTTCACATTGTCATTATGGGGTGTTGTGTGTAGAATTCTGAGGAAAAAAATAATTTAATCCATTTTGGAATAAGGCTGTAACATAACAAAATGTGGAAAAAGTGATGCGCTGTGAATACTTTCCGGATGCACTGTATCAACCTTCCTTCTCTGCATCATATCTGCTAACTCTCTCCCCTTACCAGTCATACTGCCAGCATTTAAAGTTCCTACCCTCAGTTCCACTGTCTCTACTTCCCACCTCTCCTCCTGCCTCCGGACATGTCTCCTCCCCCCCTTCTTCTCCTTCTTCAGCCAACAGTAGCCCAATTTCCGCCAGCACCCTGTTGGCTAACAGTACTGGTGGCTGCCATTGTTAACTCCGGGCTCGACCAATCTGGTATGGAAATTTGTATTGTTGTCCACATATTGATTTGGCAAAATTTTGCACTGGATGCCCTTCCTGACGTAACCCTCCTCATTTATCGAGGCTTGGGACCGGCACGAAGAAACATTGG
Source organism: Polypterus senegalus (assembly GCF_016835505.1). NCBI lineage: Eukaryota > Metazoa > Chordata > Cladistia > Polypteriformes > Polypteridae > Polypterus > Polypterus senegalus. The sequence continues at coordinate 186,700,633 of NC_053157.1, forward strand.
TTTGTTCATCCCCCTGTGGCTGGGTTCATAACAAACAACATTTAATAGAGGATATAACCAAAGGTAAATTTAGAGTCATGTTGTCGATCTTAGCAAATAAAGTCAGAGGCTTTTTTTTTCAGTGTTTGAAAGGTAATAAGAAGGTTATGATATATTTGCTTTGTTCGTAGGAGCAGGTGTGAAGTCACCATAAGGAACAGGTAAAAAATAAGTCATGAAAACTTACCCTGATTACAAAAAGGTTTCAACAATTCCTTTTATATTATGTCAAACCGTCAGCACTGTAGGCACTTTTATTTATCTGTAATAGACCTGTGGTAATATTTACCACCTCATTAGATACACAGAAACGTAAAGGTCATTTAACTGAAATCTAGAAATAATGTTTGAGAATAATTACAATATATCCTTTTATTAAATGTGTCTGAGAAAGTTATTAGAAGACTGTTTTAAACAAGAGAGCACAGCTTTGATAATTCATGCTGATAATTCATAGATCTTCTTCCCTAGGAAGGTTGCATTTTTAACATGTCTGTTATTACAGATGTCCTGCACAAATGTGAGCTCAACCGTTCCTTTTAGTCCTTTTAGCCATTTTTATAATCCAGTGGATAAAAAAAAATACCATTAGTATATTAAATGTTAACAGTACTGTGATATTCAAGAAATGTCTCTTCTTCTTAACAGTTTGCCTTCTGCAGTTTTTTGATGTCTGCTATGTGAAGTGCTGCATGGTCCCACTGAGGAAAAAAATGATCAGTAAAGTATAGCAATTTCTATTAATATCAGAACTGATTAATATAAGGGAGAATGTGCTTCTTAGTGTGTTGTTTCACTACCCACTAGTAAGCCATTTCCCATAGCTGACTATTTTGTTACTGGTTTAACTTTCCACTTCTTACTTACAGTTTTTTCAGTAACAAATATCTTATGACAGTGTCTGAGATCCTGCATGGCAAAGTGGCTAGATAAGATGGATGCTGTACAATTATAAGTTATTATAGAAAGCACACAGATATTCGCTATACAAAGTAGGACACTAAAATAAAATGCATATTTGTTTTTTTTCTACTCAACAAGGTTGATAGCTCATGTATGCTAGTTTACTAACCCATGGTATCTGGTTTTAATTACTGCAATTATCATGTGTTGTGGCAAATTGTTATTTAAAGACACCATCACACATGTGTACCTGTTTTTTTGTGCTGACCTTCACATATTGAGAGTTGACAATAAATGCCTGATGAGCTGATAGAGTTTAAGAACAACAGTGGGTGCTCTTTAAAGCAAACAATATTTAACAGACACGCTATCTAGCTTAAGTAGCTAAGTTTATTTTTTCATATCATAATCATAATATATATATATATATATATATATATATATATATATATATATATATATATATATATATATATATATATATATATATATATATATATATATATATATATATATATATATATCTTAACTCATCTAGTGCAACTAGGAGAATGAGCTGCTCAGTATTTTTGGATGATTAATTTTATAGCTTTATTAACATTTGAACTTTTTTATGTGGTATGTAATAGAAGGTAAAGTAGTTCTGATTTTTATTCTTGCTTATCAGAGTATACTGTAGTGGTTAATCTTTCCTCTCAGTTAATAGTCACACCTTTAAGCTGATTACTAATATACAGTATGTTAATATGCTATGCATGCAAGAGTAAAAATTGCAGTGATTTGGGCTGAGTTTGTGGTTAAAAGTCTGCTCTGTTTATTACAATTTCATATTTACAGTTTCAAGCAACAATAGATGCATGTAAGTACTAAAACAATTAAGCATGAGCAGTGTCAGCAGACCATTATTTAACAACTTAAATGTAAACGAAAAGCTGAGAAAGGGCAGCTGCAGACAACAAAATTAATTAACCGTTTCTAAATGAAAACTGACAGTTTCCTCATTTAGCGTTGTGTCTCCAGGATATGTATTTTCCTTCAGCCTATGTACGCAGACAGGAATGGGGGTTGTATCTCACAAATCTGACAGTTGTTTCATGTTGTATAGTACTATAAATTTGATGAAGTCTGAAAGCAGGTTTCTTTTGCAGTAGATTTCAGAATCCAATGTATTGTTACATGTCAGATCTTTGTATATAGTTCTTTGCAAAAATCATAAAGAGACATATATTAAGAGTATTCAGTAAAGTAAACATTAAGATATGATTAAGAGATAGGTAGTAAGATACTGTTGAGCTAATGGTTGGCAAATAAATGATGATTTAGCTAGTAATAGTGGGGTAATACATGATATGGCAGATGGCCGGGGCCTATGCCTGGCCGGGACACCCCTTCACCGCATCTGCCAGGCGGACAAGGGGTGGGAAGCTCAGTATCTCCCCCTGGACGCTAGATGGCAGCATCCCCGGGTTGCAGCGGTGCCTCGGACTCCCCCAGGGCTTCATGGGGATTGGAGTTCTGTGCAGCTTTGTGGGGTTCCGCAGGCGCCGCCAGGGGGTGCTGCACCAGGAACGACTGGCCCCTTTTGGGCACTGGTTTCGCCGCACCTGGAAGTGCAGCTAGAGGCCAGCAATCAACCACCTGGAGCACTTCCAGGTGCCTGAAAAAAGGGAGCCAGAAACCACCACTCGTGGGCCAGAGTTGGGTGGAAGGAGGGCAAAGCTGTGGAGGAGTGGTGGTGAAAGAGGAGTGTGGTGCCTCAGTGATTTGATTAGTGCTTGGGACTGTGTTGTGGCTGGAAGGATTACGGGAAAGACGTGTTTTATACGTGCCTCCTGTGTCAAGTTTGTGCCGGTTCAGGTGCAATATAGCGCCTTTCTTACAATGATTAGACATGATCTGTATAAGACTGATCAAAAGTATACAAAGCAGATGGAGACTAATTTCCAGATTTATTTATAAATAGATATGATAGATAGAAACATTTGAAACAATGATTGGAACGACATTAGATAGATAAAATTAGATACTGTATTAGATATTAATATACAGTATATCATGTTAATGCGCTAAAGACTAAAAGATAGAATCAGAGAAGGATTGGTACAGTAGATAGATACTAATGAAATTATGATTGTCACTATTAACAAAACAGCAATCATCTTGTCTGACTAATTAGTATTAGATAAACAGTGCTGTCCCATCCCAATGGCCTATCTAAAGCCATAGTCACGTTGTGCAACTTTTTGTCATGGGATATATCAGATTTGCACTTCATGTCTTATTTACCACCTGAGTGGCAACTCGATTCTTTTCCTGACAGCCAATAGTGTGGTGCTTGACAGAACTGGTGATGTACAAAGGATAACTGCTGCAGCAAGCTCAGTAACAATCTCTGCGTTTTTCTTCTTCTTCCATTCTATTTTAGTACATAAAACATGGCACATCAGGCAGGCAAGCTTCTCTTCTATTTGTGAGGTTAAAACACATGTGTTACTTATTCCTTTTCACTACTCTCTATAAATTGTACATTCTATGTGTACTGGCACACAAAGAGCCCTCTGACCAAATTAAAAATTAAACCTGTTTGATTTTATACAGGATCTCTATAAAATAGATGAAAGGTTCTGTACAAAACAGAAAGGTATTGCTGTACAAAACATTAATAAATAATAAAATAGGTATACAATAGACCCCCGCAAAGTTGCGGTTCAGAGTTTGCGGCTTCAGTCATTCGTGGATTTTTCCTTAGAACCTAACTAATAATTTTTAGTGGAAACCGCAAATATCCTCCACAATTTTTATGGCTTTTTTTGTTGCAATACTGTACTGTAGAGAGAACAGGAAGCAGCTGTAGAGAAAACCACGACTAGGGATGGTGAAAGTAGCCAATAGAATTTGAAACTGCAACTCCCAGCAGTCCCTACAGTTCCTCTGATTGGTCTTCTGCTGAGGGTGCTGGGGCTTGAGGTCAAAGAATGTCAGCGCAGGTTTTAAAAAGGGTGCCGGTGACCAAAAGCAAAAAAAAAAAAAAATTTGTAAATTGTTTTTCAAGTTACTGTCTATCTGCCTTCTGTTGGGTTACCTGTACTTATTCATTTTGTTCTGGATCGTTTCATGCATCTGGATTGTCTACTGTCTGCCTGTGTACTTGAGGACTGTAAGTGGATTCATGATCATCCTGCAAAGCAAGGAGCGCTCCTGAACCCATCCACCTGGCTTCACCATTTCAGGAACTACCGTTAGGACTATCTGTACATTCCCATTCAACGTGAACTTTTTCATGATTTACTGTGTGTGTTTTGTTTGTGCTTTGTTGTATTTAATGTGTAATCACCATAAGGGGAACAGGAGTGGTATTGTTGTTTTCTTAATTCATTTGTTTTCATTACATTCTTTATTTGCTTTTTGATTACTGGATTGCTTTGTTTTTGTCTCTTTTTGTGAGTGTGCGCATCGGGTCAAGGCTGGAATGTCCACCATAAAAATAAATAAATCACCATCTTCTCGATTGCGGCTTCTCGTGCGACGCTATCCTTACTTAAAAGCCTGAACCGTACCTGTTCTTTTTGGCTGATTGCTTTATCTCTCTCTCTTCCCCCAGACATTCTCTGCTACTGTTAAAGGTTGTGCTCCCCTATGATGTTTGTCTATTGTTTAATCGTTAACTAACTGAATGCTGAGCACCTTTTACTTCTGAAGGAGACATGTTTTTTTGAAGTGTTTGGCTAAAGTTTCTGTCTCTACAATCTCCTGTGTTTGTGTGCAATTCTGTGACCCAAGCTGCACTAAGACTAGCCTGCAAGCATCAGAGCTTACCTCTGTGTGCTTGTGTGCAGCCAGTTTAAGCGCAGTTGGCTCAGTGATTTACATCGGGTTCTTGGTCACCTCCCTGACTAAGGCCCTTCTTCCCCGATCGCTCAGTTTAGATGGCCGGCCAGCTCTAGGAGGAGTCCTGGCGGTTTTGAACTTCTTCCACTTACTGATGATGGAGGCCACTGTGCTCATTGGGACCTTCAAAGCAGCAGAAATTTTTCTGTAACCTTCCCAAATTTGTGCCTCGAGACAATCCTGTCTCGGAGGTCTACAGACAGTTCCTTTGACTTGATGCTTGGTTTGTGCTCTGACATGAACTGTCAACTGTGGGACCTTATATAGACAGGTGTGTGCCTTTCCAAATCATGTCCAATCAACTGAATTTACCACAGGTGGTCTCCAATTAAGCTGCAGAAACATCTCAAGGATGATCAGGTGGAAACAGGATGTACCTGAGATCAATTTTGAACTTCATGTCAAAGGCTGTGAATACTTATGCACATGTGCTTTCTCAATTGTTTTATTTTTAATAAATTTCCAAAAATCTCCAGTAAACTTTTTTCACGTTGTCATTATGGGGTGTTGTGTGTAGAATTCTGAGGAAAAAAATTAATTTAATCCATTTTGGAATAAGGTTGTAACATAACAAAATGTGGAAAAAGTGATGCATTGTGAATACTTTCCGGATGCACTGTATTTGTGAGTAAAAATCTCAGCTAGGGCTCTGTAACTACACTAAACAATGGCATACTGTGCATTCCTCGATCAATATATTTTTGAATTCATTTCCTCTCAGTACCTTAGATACTGTATCACTTCTTGTGAGTAGGAGTAGCAGGTTGGGAGCACTGTTTTTCTAGTTTTATAATATTATGAGTTTTAGTTTTTATTCATTTTGTAGTAGTACTCGTTAATATTAGAAATGCTACAATCGATCAGCCGCTGATCTGAAATGGACGATTTTCACTAAAAAAGACATGATCAGTGACCAGTAAATTGTCCAATCACAAAATAAAGATCTTTTCAGCCCCCGTTTTTCTAGGCTTTATGGAAATTTTGTTTGAGTGCTCCTTTGCATGAGATATTACGGTAATTTAGCCAGTGCACTTTTTTTTTTTTTTTTGGCAAATCTCTGGTAATGTAAACAAAGATCAGCAAGTCAAGGCTTGTTTTACAAGAGAGTGAGAGAGGATTGCAATATTAACCTTTATGCTAAAAATAGTGAAATAATAAATTGAAAAAGGAATTGGACAAGTCATCCCATGTAATTAGACAAATAGTAAGAACATTTTAATGAATTCAGACCTTTTTATTTTATTTTTTAATTTTTCTTATAAAACAGACACCATTTGAGTATGGACAAAGAGCTTGTTAAAAGTGCAGCAGCTAACATTTTGAAATTGCTGTTATCAATAGTCATGTTAGCTTAACAGTAAAATGTTTTTTACTTATAAATCTTTTAAGCATGTTATTCATGCTTATTCATGTCTTGTTGATAAACATCTTATAAACATTTGATACATTTGCATCTTTTTGAAAAAATAGTACTGTGTTTATTATTTATTCCTGTGTGTCATTCAGTATAACTTTTTGGTAAGAAATAAGTACTGTATTATTAAAATGGTAATCCATATTTATAATTACACCTCAAGAATTATGAATGTCTAGCTGAAAAAAACACCTGTATAGATATAGTAAACATATACAGAAAATAAAAGCTGAAGTGCAATTAATAATTAAAAATTAAAACCTATAAGTGCAGGTATATTTACATTACATTACAGAAAAAAGTAAACAATACAGTAGCTTGTAATTATGAGAAACATTTTACTTTCTTTTATGCCATATATTATGAATATATATTTTGTACTTATTTTATTAGCATGTATTTTAAGAAAATGTTATTTATTTTAGTATTTTTATGGTCACTGAACAATAAGCCTATAAAATTACATTTTGTTAATAAAAATGAAATTAACACCTGTGGTCTATAGTCTAATTTTAAAAATACACTTTAATATAGGACATTGCGCTTCTGTGAATCTGGTTATGCAGGAGCTTGGTGCAAAAATTTTTTTTAAAGGGATAAAGGGAAAAAAAATTGTATTGCAATTGGCTGATCCAGTAACATGAAATCAGTGATAAGTATTGGCCTTAAAAACCTGATTGGGGCATCCCAATTTTTATTTAGTTTTTTGTTTTTTTATTTATTGTTTTGTTTAGTTTTAGTTTTTCTGCACTTAACTTTTAGTTTTTGTTACATTTTATTAGTTTTCTATTACTTACCAAAAATGTCCACATGGGCACAGGTTTCTTTTAGTTGTCAAATTGTAGTATTTTGTTCAGGTTGTATCTTATTAACTTAATAAGCAACAAGCAAAACGTTGGCATCTCCCTCTGAGCCTAAACTGAGAGTATTTAATTTAACATTAAAATTTAACAAATATATTTAACATTTTTGAAATTAAGAGTGCTTAATGACACACTTCTGATATCCAGCTATAAAACAATATCTGAAGTTACACACACTAAGTCCATGTACACATGGGGATAACATGTATAACTCATAAAGACATCTGTAAGTTTAGCCATCAAACCTGAACTCATGTCACTGTGTAATAATAATAATAATAATACATTTTTTATATAGCATCTTTCCCATACTGAAAGTGCTTAACAAAAAGAAATACATCAGAAATTAAAGAAAGGATGACATTAGTTACAGAGGATGCAAACTAATATTAAACATACAACAATACATAAAAATTTGAAAGTCAAAATTCTGAATTAGATTCCGAAACAAGCAGGAAATGAAAGATGACAGACAATGATAAAATAACACAATTTGTGTGATTACATGTAAAAAAAATAATAATAATAATAATACATTTTATTTATATAGCACCTTTCCCATGCTCTTAGAAAATACAGCAGGGTATATGTAACATTGGATACAAATGTTTTCCTGAATAGAACAATGGTAACAGATTACAAAGCATTAAATAGAATAAAGGACAGTAAACAAGAATAAAATACTAAATTCAATACTAAAAGAAAAAACCTAACAAATAACCTAATTTGTGATATAACAGACACACAAATTATCCTGAGCACCTGGACAGAGAGGTGAACTAAAAGAAAGGGCAGAAAGTTAAGTTAAAAGCCTTCCTAAATAGAAGAGTTTCAAGTTGTTTTTTAAAAGAATGAATGGAGTCAGTTGATCTAATTAATTTCAGGATGTCATTCCAAAGTCTGGGTGCTATGGAGCTGAAGGCCCTGTCACCCATAGAGTGCAGGTTAGTTAGTGCAAAGCACAACTAGATTACCTGAATCGGCGGACCTTAGTAGGCGAACAAGGTCACTGATGTAGTCCAGTGCAAGGCCATTTAAAGTTTTGTAAGTTATTAATAGAATTTTATATTCAATCCTGTAAGACCCAGGGAGCCAGTGAAGGCGAAGCAGGATGGGTGTGGTGTGCTTACTGTTGCTGGTTTGTATAAGGACTCTTGCAGCAGAGTTTTGAATCAACTGGAGCTGTGATATAAGATAAGAAGGGGAAAGTTACAATAATTGATGTGGGATGTGATAAAAGCATGTAAGTGTAAATGTTACAATATAAATATATATGATGGGAGGGCATTATAGTCAGTGACTGTTGTTTGAAATTCATTTCAAATCTTAACAATCCCAGCCAGAATTCTGTAGTGCTGTAAAGTAACACCTAGATGGAGTTGCCTCATTTAGACATGCAAAATGCTCATTTTTTTTTTGTTTGTTTGTTTGTTTCTGCATGACATATCAAGATTGCAGTCTGCAAATAGTCCAATTGTTCTAGTGCTTTACCCCTATTGAGCCATATGTTAAACACAGCAATGATTGATTTAAAATTAGTTGCACACAAAAGGTTCACTGGACTTTATTCCAGATTTGGTACATTTATTTTGTTAAAATAAACCCTCTGCAGGATTATATCACAATCCTCTGTTAAAAACTTTGCGATACTGCAGCATTCTAATACAGCATATTAAGAATATTGCAGTCTGATCTTTTGTTATTGATGGAACATTTAACATAGAGAAGTTCATCACGATAATGTGACAGAAACTCGCTCTGCGACACTGCACGTCCAACTCTGTAGCATCAGTGCTAATATCCTGATTAAAACTAAATATACAGTATATAAATAAGGTGGTGTGGAAATTGTAAGGCTAAAAAGATCTGTTGTGGTAACTGGAAGGTTGCCTGTTCGAATCCTGGCAATTGTTGAGAAATAGAAGGACATCCAAGACTCAAGGTCAATTATGGCCAGTAAAATCCACAGCACAAGTCAATGATAAATGATGAGACTTTGGTATTCACTGAATGCTGAAATGACCAAAGAATCCACATATTTTTACACCGGCTGTGAGGGGTACTTGCACATGTGCACGAATCAATGCTCTTTTGTAAACTAATACAGTAATCCCTCCTCGATCGCGGTGGTTGCGTTCTAGAACCCCCCGCGATAGATGAAAATCCGCGAAGTAGAAACCATATGTTTGTATGGTTATTTTTATATATTTTAAGCCCTTATAAACTCTCCCACATTGTTAACATTATTAGAGCCCTCTAGACATGAAATAACACCCTTTAGTCAAAGTTTAAACTGTACTTCATGACAAGACAGAGATGACAGTTCTTTCTCACAATTAAAAGAATGCAAACATATCTTCTTCTTCAAAGAATGCGTGTCAGGAGCAGAGAATGTCAGAGAGAGAGAGCGAGAGAAAAGAAAACAATCAAAATATCAATACGTGCTTTTAAGTATGCCGAAGCACCGTGATAAAGCGTCATTTTGTAGAGGAGCGTCCGTATCCTCTAGGCAAACAGCCTCTGTGTAAACAGCCCCTCTGCTCACACCCCCTCCATCAGGCAGTGAGAGTGAGAGAAACAGAGAAAAACAAACAATCAAGCACCCTGTGGGAAACATATCGTATATCATTGAGGTGTTTTATTTAATATGTAATACACGCTCTGATTGGGTAGCTTCTAAGCCATCCGCCAATAGCGTCCCTTGTATGAAATCAACTGGACAAACAAACTGAGGAAGCATGTATCATAAATTAAAAGACACATTGTCCGCAGAAATCCGCGAACCAGCGAAAAATCCATGATATATATTTAGATATGCTTACATTTAAAATCCGCGATGGAGTGAAGCCGCGAAAGTTGAAGCGCGATATAGCGAGGGATCACTGTATATCGATTGCGTTCTTTTAAATAATGTTTTATAAATTTACAAGTAAATGCATGCTAGCATGAACATTATGCCAAAAGGTTGTGTGGTTAAAATAAAAAATAAAATTACAAAAACTAGTTTCCTTTTAAGATTTCTTTTCTATTTTTCATTTACTATAGTTTTTGTTTTCAGACATTTTCTTCATTTTTATTCTAGCTTTAGTTAACATCATGGGAATAACACTGATTGGAAGTGGCATCAATTTGCACATAAGAATATCGAGAAGAAAAACTGAATAAAGGAGGGTCAGTAACTGTTCAGGATGATTGCCATGCTTATATTTCTGGACAAATGACAGAATTGCAATGTGAACATCTAATCATCACCTTTGATCAGGGTATGCCAGACCAAACTCAGATTACAGAGGAGGTTGGTAACTGCAGGTGTTCATTCCAGCTAATGGAATGTTGTTCTTCTGCCTTAATTTTAATATATTTAGTTTTTAAGGTTCACAACTGTTGTTCTTTTTTATTTGACCAGCAGCCAAACAGTAATGAGACCAGCTAACTCAGGGTTCTCAAAATCAGTTCCTGGAGCACCACCATTTGTGTTGCAGCCAGTTTCTTAATAAGAAACTATTTCTTGCTATTAATTAAGCGTGTTATTTGATTCTAAGGTTTGTTAGTGCTCTCATTCTGCCACAACAGGCATTTCCATCCATCCATCCATCCATTCTCTTCCGCTTATCCGAGGTCGGGTCGCGGGGGCAGCAGCTTAAGCAGAGAGCCCAGACTTCCCTCTCCCGGCCACTTCTTCCAGCTCTTCGGGAGAATCCCAAAGGCGTTCCCAGGCCAGCCGGGAGACATAGTCCCTCCAGCGTGTCCTGGGTCTTCCCCGGGGCCTCCTCCCGGTTGGGCGTGCCCGGAACACCTCACCAGGGAGGCGTCCAGGAGGCATCCTGATCAGATGCCGAGCCACCTCATCTGACTCCTCTCGATGCGGAGGAGCAGCGGCTCTACTCTGAGCCCCTCCCGGATGACTGAGCTTCTCACCCTATCTTTAAGGGAAAGCCCAGACACCCTGCGGAGGAAACTCATTTCAGCCGCTTGTATTCGCGATCTCGTTCTTTCGGTCACTACCCATAGCTCATGACCATAGGTGAGGGTAGGAGGTAGATCGACTGGTAAATTGAGAGCTTTGCCTTACGGCTCAGCTCCTTTTTCACCACGACAGACCGATGCAGAGCCCGCATCACTGCGGATGCCGCACCGATCCGCCTGTCGATCTCACGCTCCATTCTTCCCTCACTCGTGAACAAGACCCGAGATACTTGAACTCCTCCACTTGGGGCAGGATCTCTCCCCCAACCCTGAGAGGGCACTCCACCCTTTTCCGGCTGAGGACCATGCTCTCGGATTTGGAGGTGCTGATTCTCATCCCAGCCGCTTCACACTCAGCTGCGAACCGATCCAGAGAGCTGAAGATCACGGCCTGATGAAGCAAACAGGACAACATCATCTGCAAAAAGCAGTGCCCCAATCCTGAGTCCACCAAACCGGACCCCTTCAACACCCTGGCTGCGCCTAGAAATTCTGTCCATAAAAGTTATGAACAGAATCGGTGACAAAGGGCAGCCCTGGCGGAGTCCAACTCTCACTGGAAGCGGGCTCGACTTACTGCGGCAATGCGGACCAAGCTCTGACACGGTTGTACAGAGACCGAACAGCTCTTATCAGGGGTCCGGTACCCCATACTCCCGAGCACCCCCACAGGATTCCCGAGGGACACGGTCGAATGCCTTTTCCAAGTCCACAAAACACATGTAGACCGGTCGGGCAAACTCCCATGCACCCTCCAGGACTCTGCTAAGGGTGAAGAGCTGGTCCACTGTTCCGCGACCAGGGCTAAAACCACACTGTTCCTCCTGAATCCGAGGTTCACTATCCGGCGGACCCTCCTCTCCAGAACCCCGAATAGACTTTTCCAGGGAGGCTGAGGAGTGTGTTCCCTCTATAGTTGGAACACACCCTCCGGTCCCCCTTTTTAAAGAGGGGGACCACCACCCCGTCTGCCAATCCAGAGGCACTGTCCCGATGTCCATGCGATGTTGCAGAGGCGTGTCAACCAAGACAGTCCTACAACATCCAGAGCCTTAAGGAACTCGGTATCTCATCCACCCCGGGCCCTGCCACCAAGGAGTTTTTGACCACCTCGGTGACTTCAGTCCCAGAGATGGGAGAGCCCACCTCAGAGTCCCCAGGCTCTGCTTCCTCATGGAAGGCATGTTAGTGGGATTGAGGAGGTCTTGAAGTACTCCTCCCACCGACCCACAACGCGTCGAGTGAGGTCAGCAGCGCACCATCCCCACCATATACGGTGTTGACACTGCACTGCTTCCCCTCCTGAGGCGCGGACGGTGGACCAGAATCTCCTCGAAGCCGTCCAAAGTGTTCTCCATGGCCTCTCAAACTCCTCCCATGCCCGAGTTTTGCCTCAGCAACAACGAAGCAGCGTTCGCTTGGCCTGCGGTACCTATCAGCTGCCTCCAGAGACCCACAGGACAAAAAGTCCTATAGGACTCCTTCTTCAGCTTGACGGCATCCCTCACGCGGTGTCCACCAGCGGGTTGGGGATTGCCGCCACGACAGGCACCGACCACCTTGCGGCCACAGCTCCGGTCAGCCGCCTCAACAATAGAGGCACGGAACATGGCCCATTCGGACTCAATGTCCCCACCTCCCTCGGGGCGTGGTTGAAGTTCTGCGGAGGTGGGAGTTGAAGCTACTTCTGACAGGGGACTCTGCCAGCCGTTCCCAGCAGACCCTCACAACACGTTTGGGCCTACCAGGTCTGACCGGCATCTTCCCCACCATCGAAGCCAACTCACCACCAGGTGGTGATCAGTTGACAGCTCGCCCCTCTCTTCACCCGAGTGTCCAAGACATATGGCGCAAGTCCGGCGACACACCACAAAGTCGATCATCGACCTGAGGCCTAGGGTGTCCTGGTGCCAAGTGCACATATGAACACCCTTATGCTTGAACATGGTGTTCGTTATGGACAATCCGTGGCGAGCACAGAAGTCCAATAACAAAACACCGCTCGGGTTCAGATCGGGGCCATTCCTCCCAATCACGCCCTTCCAGGTCTCACTGTCATTGCCCACGTGAGCATTGAAGTCTCCCAGCAAAACGAGGGAATCCCAGAAGGTATGCCCTCTAGCAACCCTCCAGAGACTCCAAAAGGGTGGATACTCCAAACTGCTGTTGGCGATACGCACAAACAACAGTCAGGACCCTTCCCCACCCGGCGGAGGGAGGCCACCCTCTCGTCCACGGGGTAAACCCCAATGCACAGGCTCCAGTGGGGGCAATAAGTATGCCCACACCTGCTCGGCGCCTCTCACCGGGGGCAACTCCAGAGTGGTAGAGAGTCCAGCCCCTCTCAAGGAGATTGGTTCCAGAGTCCAAGCTGTGCGTCGAGGTGAGTCCGACTATATCTAGCGGAACCTCTCACCTCGCGCACTAGCTCAGGCTCCTTCCCCTTCAGAGAGGTGACATTCCACGTCCCAAGAGCCAGTTTCTGTAGCCGAGGATCAGACCGCCAAGGTCCCGCCGCCACCACCCAACTCACATTGCACCCAACCTCCTTGGCCCCTCCCATAGGTGGTGAGCCCATGGGGAGGAGGACCCACGTTACCTCTTCGGGCTGTGCCCGGCCGAGCCCCATGGGTGCAGGCCCGCCACCAGGCGCCGCCATCGAGCCCCACCTCCAGGCCTGGCTCCAGAGGGGGGCCCCGGTGACCCGCGTCCGGCAAGGGAAAACGTTGTCCAGTTTTATTTTCATTGGAGGTTTATTGAACCGCTCTTTGTCTCATCCCTCACCTAGGACCAGTTTGCCTTGGGTGGCCCTACCAGGGGCATAAAGCCCCGGACAACATAGCTCCTAGGATCATTGGGACACGCAGACCCCTCCACCACGATAAGGTGACAGTTCAAGGAGGGGACAGGCATTTCCAAAACTGTTAATTTTCTTTTTTCTTAGAGTACCATCAACATGCATTGTGACTTAGAACAGATTTATATTTCTTTACTCTTTTAAAATATTTTATTGAAGTAGATATTGTATGATGTAAACACATAAACACAGGTGCAAATGAGATCACATCAGTCACTTAAAACCAACACAAACAAGTAAGTTTTAAAGGCGGCAGTAACTGGTTAATAAGAGAGTGCCTGGAAAGAAATCTCACAGGAGCTGCTCTCCTCCAGGTTTGGAATTGATGCTTGTGTGCTAGAGTAAAGCAATGAGTCTTCAGCTAGGGTTTAAATGCTGAGGTCAATGGAGTAAATGTTACTTTCTGCAGTACTGGAACTGTGTATCTAAAAGCTCAATCTCCTAGGCTAGATTTAAAAAGAAGCACATGTGACTGCTAAAGAAGAGTACTAAGATAAATTTCCAAGATAAAAGCAAAATTTGATTCTTACCCTAGTGCAGGGGTTCTCAACGTCAGTCCTGGGGACCCCCTGTCGCTGCAGGTTTTTGTTCCAACCAGCTTCTGTTTTTAATTGAACCCCTGGGCTAATTAAGTGAACTGATATTTCCAAGTTCTGTGCTTAAGGAACAATATATTAATTAGAAAACTAAGTTTGCTAAAATATATATATATATATATATATATATTAAAATGTACCAAGCAGTTATATAGGAATAATGCATTTTTTTCTTTTTAGCAGTATTTTCATCTTGATTTTCATTCTACTTTTCTAGGTGTTCTAATTGTTTAATTAATCCATTATTTACTAATTAGTGGGTCTGACTCTAAAGTAGCTACAGCCTTTGATTATTCAGTGTTGTTTGCCTGGGTGTCTGCTCTGCTCGTTTTAAGTTATCATTATTAAGATACAATGAAGGGGGAAAAGCTGCACAGAGAAAGGGCAAAGTATAATGAAATCAACAAAAGAGAGTTAAGCATTTAAATCTATAGCAAAAGCAGAAATATTTATAAATGTCTTATAAATGTAAAAATCATACTGCTATGCTTTTCTGAATGTTGAATAAAAGAAAAAAAAATACCAGTTAATTAAATGAGATCAGTGCTATAAGGTGTTGTCACTGATTAGCAATCTGGTTGGAACAAAAACCTGCAGCCACAGGGGGTCCCCAGGACCGACGTTGAGAACCCCTGCTGTATTGTATATAGATACAGGCAAGTTTATTTGTTTATTTCATGTCTGAACCTACTAAGTATTGTTCTGCAATATTACATTAAAACAGTAGGGTGAATCATTAAAATAAATCTCTTTTGTGCATTTATTTGGAAAGTCAAGGGCACAGCAATGGGCAACAAGTATGTCAAAGTTCAGCCCAATTTATACAAACATGTGAAATCCCAAGCTGCAGTTAAATTATGTGCAGCTGTTAATGACCAAATAGACATCTTGATATCCAGTATGTCATTATAGGTGTTTTAGACATACAGTATAATAAAATATATTATAATTGTTTTTCTATTTTATAGCATCAGGCCTTTTCCAGTATTTACGCTACAGTTTTGCAATAACTGAATAATTGGTTTGCCATTCATCCAGCAAGCATCAGTAGATTAGTCTCCCTCCTTTCTTTTAATTTTGCAGTGAAAAGTATATAATGTGTTTCTTGAATGGTCTCAATTGTGAATATATTTCTCTATTATAAAAAAAAATCTTGGGTCGAAACGTGATTTTGTCAGAGACACTTTAACGTCCCGTGAGACAAGGCAGTGATAGAAAAGGACAGCTGCTGTACAGGCTTTTAAATGTTCGAAGCACTGTGCAACATGCAGATCACGCAGCATGGCTCAAGCAGCAGCAAGCCAGCTGACCGAGCATAGAGGTGGTAATAAAAATGTATTTGTTTCCTATTGTATCACCGTTTAAGAGGGGGTTTTGGAGGAGCGACTGCATCTCCTTAGCGTGTGTTCAGGCCCCCCCTTCACAACGCGAGATGCGAAGTGGCTGGCACGTAGTGCGCCCCCAGTTGTTGAAGCGGTAAGGGGGTGGGCGAGCGAAGTGAGTTGTACATATAATAATTGAAGATAAAAAAACTATTATATGAAAAATTATTTTATTTTGATCATGAAGAGTAATGCACACCATACTGGTAATGCCAACTAATGCTTAGGTTAGATTTAATGTTGTTTAATCAGTTTATCCTTTGTGAGATGGAGAGCATTAGCTTTTCATGCTATTTTGTCAATGATATTTTTCCATCCTTGGAATTGCTTTATGAAAACTTGAAAGAATGGAGGTATTCACTTTGTTTTCACTCTCTGCTGTTCTGAGTGTAAATGCCTTAACTAGCAGACCACTCTTTTACCATCACTTGATCATAATGCTTTCATTTTATTTTGACTACTACTGTAGCATGGGTTATACCAGTGAATAGTGAGGCGTTATATCAGGTGGCTGATTTGTCTGTCTTGCAGTCCACAATAACCACAATAATATCCCCAAAGAAATAGTGCAAAACCATGGATTTTTTTTCGGAATGCTTTGTTTATGGTTCATCTCTTGAATCCCTACTATATGTTTATAATTCTGAGTTTTTTAACTTTGTGAATACTGTATTATTATCTTGTCCTGCCTTCCATTTTTTTTAAGAAAAGCAACATATACTTCTTTCTTGACTACAGTCTCCATTATTGTGCATCTGTAAATTTAGGAAGGCATAATTTTTAACAATATCTATACACCTTAATTATCACTTTTAATTTGTATAATTGATTCATGTGACACAATTTGGTCATGTTTAGATCTAATTTGTTTGGAATTTTGGGCACATGCATATAATCTCATGATGGCCTGCCCAACTTCCTTTCAAATATGCATAACTGTACTGTAGGCACCATTTATTTTCAACATACAATATATGAAAAGTATTTTCAATAGAACTTACATATAATAATTTAATATAATTCTATTAATCTTTCACTGAACTATTAAAAAGCATAAATATTTAAAAGACAAAGGTTATATTTCTTTAACCTGATCATTGCATGTTTGGCGACTTAATGTTTTTGTTTCCTATAAATGCTCCTTCTTTTCCATGTTGAGTAGCACTTCAGGATTTTTAATTCTTATAATCTGCAGTATATCATAGATCTTTTCAAAATTTTCCCACTTTGACATATTATATTAGTGTCTAATAGCATAGCTAAGATTATTCATAGTACTTCAGGCAGTTTAGATTCTAACTTCTGTTTTTTCCAGTCCAGTTTTCTTTATGATATATTATGCGTACCAGTTTATGCAATCCAGTTTTAAACCATTTCATCTTCTTTGTATTCATTTATGACTGTTCCCTATCAGATCAATTTTGCATTCCTATGCCTATTCCAGGACTAAGCAATACAGTATATATTACATTTTCAGTTCAATTCAATATTTAAGGAAAAATCAATATGGAAAAACTAATATTGCTTTGTTAAATTATGTATATTAAATTCTTTTATTTCATTTGCCACCACTTCTTCTGAACATTAAATAAAATCAGCAAAATCTCCAGCCTGCCAAGCAACTTAATACCGACTTTGGTCATGTAGCTTGGTGGTGGCCTGTGTGCGGAAACAATGAGCAAGAATTCCAAACAGAATTTTTGTTTGGAAATGGTTTGGTTTCACCATAAAGAGAGTGCACATGTTTATTTTTGGCACAGTTCATACATCAATAATATTCAGTTTTGGATATGTACTAAAGAGGTAAAGTCATTTTGACCAGCAACATTGGTACTTGTTCCCTGACTAAACTAAAGGAAGCAATTAAAAGTAACCATTTTAGCCACAGAGAAAGAAAGCTCATGCAGGCATTTTTCAGTTTTGTGGAGTACAGCTACAAGTAGATTAACTAAAAAAGAATTAAGACTTCTACCTGGAAGCAACTGAGATATTACAAGCAGAGTCTCACAGAAAACATTTGTGTTTATATAATGTTAAATAAATTTTAAAATGTTCATGTTTTGAATTTTCCCTACTCATTTGCTGGGCAACATCTGACAGGTTATTTTCATTGCTGATTACATTACCAAAGAAGCCAAGCTGGTGGCTACCAGTTGCCTAGTCTGAGAACTACTGTATATTCTAAAAATCTCTTACTTGTCAAGTGATTATTTGTGCACCAGACCTTTGCTTTGCTTTTTCAGACTGAAATTGCCCTTTCTTTCAAACAGTGTACATAGTTATGTGTGTTTTAACCTTTCTGTAAGTTGACTTTGAGTCCATATTTGCAAAGGAAGATTAGCCTCTGATTTAAGGCTTGCTGAAACATGAAGATGAATTTGATGTGCTGATAATTCCTGCTGGCAGAAGAAAACAAGCAAAGGTTCTTGAATGAAAAGGCATTGGGAAGTATGATAGTTAACATGAAACAGAAGATATTCCCATCAACCAGAAAAAAGAAATTTTGGGTCGCTTACTTTTTAATCCTTGTTTTACCCTGTGCGTTCCAGTTTACATTTCAATTGAGCTGTTAATTGAAATAATCTAATTTAAACTGTCCAAGCTCAGTTATGATCTTGTTTTCCTTCTTTGCTGTAACAGGCATGCAGACGTTTTTGGCCCAGTACTGAAAGAAACTTAATTAATGTGATTGCAGTACTTTGAGCAGTAGACATTAAAACTTAGCATTGCCATTATACAGAAACAATAGAGACCCTAGGTCTCTCTAGTTGCGTCACCACATAATAGTCATATCGTGGCTAAAGTTAGCTTGCTTAAATATTCAGTTATGTAAATGTTCTTCCAAGACATAGATTTTTTTTTCCTTTCTGTTTGTTGTTACTTAAGGCATTTATTACTTCATGCTCACATTACTTTTTTCTTGTGATTCATGTATTTGCAAAGGGAACCTTCAACTATATTTACTACTACCTTACTCCCTTTAAGTACTACTCAGTACTTAAAACAATACGTGCAAAATCAGCATAGTTTTGAGAACAAGAAATGAAATCTAATCTGTTCAGAAAAAGGCTCCTGTAGTGCATTTAAAAATAAGTTTGGATATTCAAATCGTCATGCTGACATAGTACTGCAAGCAGAAGCCTTAATGTATATTAATAAAATTTAGGATTCATATCCACAAATACCACTCTGATCTGTTCTAGTTTTTCCCATCCTGCAGGTCAGAACCCAGTCAGCTGAAATCTGTCTTGGGGATTTCCTTGTTTGCCAATTCCAAGAAGTGCTGCTTTTGAAATGCGAACGAATACCTCAGAGAGTTAGTACTTGGAGCCATCTATTTTAAATGACCTGTTTTTTGATCCAGATATCCAGCCACCACAAATAAGAATTATCTACATTCTCATCATAATATAAGAATCCAATCATGAAAATACACAGTAAAGGTATTTTAATAATTTCAATATTGTATCTGAAATTAGTTACAGAATAAATAATACAGCTATGGAGAACAGTTAGCAATGTGGTATTTGAAACAGGTAGTGTTTCGCTGGGGTACTCCTTTATATATTCTGCAAGTTCATCCCATAATCTTGTGGATATTCACCCACAATTAAAAACACCTGCCCATGGTTAATTGTTTACCTTGCACCAATCTTTGGTATGGTGAAGTAACATGTATCCCAGCTTTGCCTAGCATCAATTGCTGCAAGTTAAAACCGATGAGTAGAATGAACTAGTAGGGGCAGATCATATTGCAAGTGGATAGAAACATAAGAAGGAATTTGTATGTAACTTTACTTTTGGATTTACATTATAATTTACCAGATAATAAACAAGTCTAGGAAGCTTATTGCCTTTGTAGGTTTCCTCTACATTTTTTATTACCTGGTGCGCTACTTGTCTAAAATGGATATAGATTGAAATAACTTGGACCTCTCTGTTAAAATTTGCAATGCACCATGCAATGCATATGTCTTTGTTATATGCCATTTGGTACGGGATTCATAAAAGCAGTGTTAATGTTTGTAATGTGCCATCAATTATAATGTCAGAGATACAGCAACCAGACAGACACATGGACACCCTTTTTTAAGGTGGATTAAACTGTAATATTTAGTATTTGCCCTTCATTAATTTCTCTTACCTGCTTATTAAGCAGCAATGGAATAATGTCTCCATCCATCCATCCATCCATCCACCCATGTTCTGATCCTACTACAGAGAATTAGTGTTTCTGGAGTTTTCTTTGTTGTTGTTACATCTCTTAATGTTATATTAAGTGGAACACTGAGATTGTATTTCAAAAAGCTGAACTTTAGAAATGCAAATTTAGAGTACTATATTATCTGTTAGTCAGTGAATTGTGGTGTTTTAATAATTTCAGATTATTTCTATGACATGTTTCTATTAAGTTGTCTGCAACTGTCATTCAATATATACTATTTAGGTGTACAATGTCAAGTAGATACCCTGGCTCATTACTAAAACTCATCTGTTATGACTGAGGAAGTGATCATTTATAATTTCCTGCTTTGAGACAAAAAAAAGACATGCTGTGTTCTCTTACTGTAAGGGTTTTATAGTTTACAGCAATTCCTCTGGAATTTCAACTGTAAAATGTAACATTGAAATAACAATAACAATTGTTGTTCTTTTAAACATATTGTAATAAATATTGCAGAAAATATTCTTTCCAATCAACCATCCACCCATTTTCTGAATCTACTTATTCAGGTATAATGTCACAGATGAATGGTGCTATTGTAACCGGTAAGCCAGGAACAAACTGCAGAGGGAGTTGCAATCCATCGTGGGACATACTCTCGCCAGGCCATTTTGATGTCATTAATTAACTTAATCTGCATATCTTTAGGAAGAAAGGAAAATCAAAGTTGCCAGTGAAAAGTGCACACAGACAAAGTGAGAAAAAGACCCCCACAGGCCCCAGGGTGTGAGTGTTAAAGCTCAAAAGACACCACCTCATGTTACCTCATTACCCACTGGGCACACGCATACTATGTATATGAAAGATCCCTTCTACATTTTTGAAATGTACATTTGAAGGTTATAGATTAAGATATTCTTTTTAATAGTACAGTTGAAAAGGAAGCTTCTACCACCATTTGCTATTTAGAGTCTATATTACAGATTCTGTAATCAAGTCTGTAAATATTAAAATGGTGGCAAAAGCCTCCTCTCAAAGCCATCATTGTGGTCACATGGCATTTTGCTTTTAGATTCATCTTTTCCTGTAGCCAACGTTTTTCATAATAACCACATTTTACTTCATAATTTGACGACCACAGAGCAAGAAAGTGCTTGAGGTTAAATTTTCATCTTAGCATTGACCAAAATGTCTAGAACATTTCCTAAATAGCTCATTAGAAAGTGATTAAAATAATGTTAGTTTTAATGTTATGACTTGATAAACACTCTTCTCTTATCGGCTTTAGCTACAGATTTGGTGGAAGGTGTAGCACTAGATTCTTTGGCAACAAGCTTTTAATGTTTTTGAACTATTTGCAAATTAAAAACACAAGACTTTCATGTTATAGAGCAATACTCCATACTAAATGGATTTGCTATCATTTGTGGGTTCTATTAAACAAATGTGATATTCCTCCCATCAATTTTAGACTATTTACTGAAGTATACCAAATTAGAGAATGTGGAATGCTAACTTAAAGATACTCTATTATGTTTGTTTTTTATTGTGTCATGTTTGAAGTAATTACATTATATTTTAAGTCTTTAGTAATGGTTGCCTCGAAAGCTTGCATATTGTAATCCTTTTAGTTAGCCAATAAAAGGTGTCATTTTGCGTGGCCTTTCTCTACATTCACAATGGCTAACACAGCACAACACCCTTGTAGTAAAGGTCATACTAAAGGTTAAAAGAGTGTGGCCTTGAAGGATGTATGGCTAGGTTTTTTTTTTAATATTCTCAAAATAAATAACATTTTTTTCAGTATGCTTCCACAGTTTGAGATGGAGCAATTGAAACTTTGTGTGATTTGTGATTTAGAAAAATATGGTAGAATCAACACTTTTTTAAAAATATGTTTTATTGAAAAAAAAACTATTTCTAAATCAATTCTCATTTAAGAATACTTAACATTCCAAACACTAATGCTTAAAATTAAGTTACCTTGAATTATAGCCAATACTTAGCAACCCTCCCTAAAGTTAGTGCTTTAATGGTTTAAGTGATTTGATGGTCAGGTTTCACAGGGCAGAATCTACCACAAAACTAATGAAGCTTAAGCTTCAGGGCCTCTAATGCTGGAAGGGCCCCAGAAATGAGTTTAGTCCACATTGCTTAAAAACCTTGGGTGTCTGCTGTATGTGAAGGGGCTTTTACAAAATAGTAATATTAGTAATATAGTGTATTTCAATACAAAATAATATAATAAAAATAAAATAGTTATAACAAAAAAGGTTATTAAAGTATCAAGCAGGCTAACCATAAATCAAAAAATGTTCAATTAAGGATTATTCCTTCTAAATACTGCATATTTAATATAAAATAATTATAAATATTTTAAAACACTATTAACAGAAATTAAAACTAGTATTAAGATTATGTATGCCTATCATAGGAAAGGAATATTTCAAACCTATCTCTCTATTATAAAAACAAATCCTGGAAAGGAAAAGCAGGGCGACGATACGTGATCTTCTCGGAAGTTCTTAGAAGACACTTAAAAGACCCGTGAGATGCTAACAATATCAAATAACACTCAGTCGTGTAAAGACACGTAGCACACACAGATCCTGTGCTCTCAGCACATATAAAGCGTATAAGGACAATACGTTTTAGATGAAAGCATAGAAGAAAGAGCAGCACAGAGAAAAGAGACCCAAAAGCGTTGGAGAGAAAAAAAGGCAGATAAGAGATTATGAAAGCAGTGGAATTCGAAAGGCTCAAACAAACGATGATGCGATAAACATTGCTGAGAAAGGTAAAAAATATGACAGCAGTAAAATTCGAAAGTATTGTAGCTTCCCGGTGAGGTTGAAGCCTTTTTTGTTTTAAGTAACTGTTAGGTCCGATTGAGGGAGAGCGGAGTACAGCATGGAAGACTGATAGCAGCTCAACAGCAGCAGAAAGACAGCAGATGATCTGATGGTACCTCCTTAACATGCGTTCCCCCCTAACGCGAGCAGCATTATATGTCCTGAGAAAGAGACTTAACCATGCCCGGGCCGGAAATAAAGGACAAGTATTGTGTGTACAACGTCACGCGAGATAAGGCAGTGAGACAGTTGTTGGATTGCTTTTGGCAGACATGCTTCATGAGCTCCCAGCTTTTAAAACAACGACAAGAAACAAGCAAAACATGCAGATCATCATCAGCAAAAAGACTGCAGGTGATCAGACTGCTTCTCCTTAATGTGCATTCAGCCAAACTAACCCTCGCCCCCCCCTTTCACAACGCGAGCGACAGAGATGCGAAGTGGCAAAAGGACAGCTGCTGTACAGGCTTTGAAATGAACGGGCAGTGAGGCAAGCAGAACAGGTAGCTCGCTAGCAGCAGAAAGACAGCAGATTATCCGACGGCAGCTCTTTAGTGTGCGTTCAGCCACACCCCCTTCACAACATGAGTAGCATTATACGTCCTGCGAGAAAGAGATGTAACCACACCCAGGGCCGGAAATAAAGTATTTCTTTTACAAACGTTTTAAAATAAAAGTGAAAATAATGCATACAGTTAAGTCCATAAATATTTCATTTAAAATTCATTGTGGTAATGTACAGAACCAAAATTAGAAAAAAGTTGTCTCTGTCCAAATATTTATGGACCTAAGTGTATGTAACAATTCCCATGAAATTAACAATCTCTTTAAATTGTATATCTGGTAAACCAAACCCGTGTTGGCTAGTCCTTTATAAAGAACAAATATTGGTCTACTGTGACTGAAGAGCCACTTACATTATTAATTCATATTACCTCTAGAAAATGACATTGCAAGG
The DNA here is from genome assembly GCF_016835505.1 of Polypterus senegalus. Taxonomy (NCBI): domain Eukaryota; kingdom Metazoa; phylum Chordata; class Cladistia; order Polypteriformes; family Polypteridae; genus Polypterus; species Polypterus senegalus. The sequence goes on from NC_053157.1 coordinate 186,724,516, forward strand.
AAGGTTTTGTGATGGATGGCCTGGGATCTTGCCCAGTCGGGACACCCTTTTGAGGAGAAGACCAGGGAAGTGGACATATAACCAACAGTATCTCCCCCGGAACTCTAGAGGGCCACTAGGGGGCGCCTGGACAGCTCCGGAGCCTTGGCATGTAGCAGTGATGCATTATAAAGGAGGCCTCCTCACTCCACTCGGGGGGCCAGATTCGGGTGGAAGAAGACTGAGCTTGCAAGTGAGGAGTGGAGGTGGCAGAAGAAAAGAGACAGAGGACAGTAAAGAGATAAGGACTGAGCATTGTGGGGTTTGTGCACCGTATTGTTGTGCTGAATGTTAATAAACATGTGTGTTTGTAGGACAATCTAAGTTTGTGTCTGTCTGTGTCCCGGTTCAAGTTCACACTCTCATATGAGAAAAGTGTATGTGAATATTTTGCTAGAAAAAAGCAAAAAAAAACAAACAGTTTTTTTGTAAAATGTGCATCATGTTGTATCTATTTTCATACATATCTAAAATAAAAGATTATACTTACTTTGCTCATTTCTATGACTTATTTCATAATTCTATTCTGCATCATACATGTAAATAGCATTTGCCTAATTTTCATCCCCTCATAACTTGAAAACTATAAGGCATAGGAAATTTTTATTCACACTAGTGACTTTGACATGTGAGTTAATCCAGTATAGCAATTTTAATCAAAATCTGACATATTGTGATTGCATTTTTTTTTAAATTGTAGTACAATGTCATGGAGCATCCCCATTGAAAATGACTTTCTTACCCAGACCTGATTGCTGTATTTGAAGGGTATCCATAATAGTTTAAGCTTCAAGGCCTCAGAAATCTAGGTCTGCCAGTGAGGTTTCAAGTGTTAGCTAAAAGGCAAGCACTTTCTGTGTTGACACATAGTTATGACTGGCTTACATTTGGCATTTTTTGGTGGTTGGCATCAACTAATTTAATTTCTAGTCTGTCTTGAGTTTTAATAAACTTAAAATGTACCCGCAGAACATCCTTCGTGAAATACTTGTGTTACTAAAGAAATTTTAAATAAAGGCCGCTACTGAAAAAGTGTTCTTTGTAACTTTTTGTTTTAAAGTCTGAAGAAAAATTTAATGGAAAAGAAAAATGACTCAGAGTTACTGTACTTCAAACATTAGCTTGCCTAATGACACATCTCTAACTCAGAAAAATGAGTACTCTGCAGTGCCTTCATTACACATTAAATGTGGTACAATGGGTAGCACAGCTTTATAGTCTTGGGTTCAGATTCCAGCTGTGAGAATTGTTTGTGTGGACTTTGCACATGTTAGTTAGCTTGGTTTATCTTAGATTTTTTTGAGGACAGGATGGAGAGGAGCAGGCTATCAGGGAAAGTGCTACTTTATGTCAGATCTGAAAGAAACCACTCTATATTGAAGTAATTTAGTGTTAATTTTAAGTTCATTTCTTGAGAGAACTCCTTTAACTTTTTCTCTGTGATTTCAATTGCCAATATAGTAAACTAATATGGTCCTTAGTACATATTATTTTTGTCTACATTTTCTGTACAGGGCTATTTGCTTTAGTATCAATCTACTCCTCTGTTAAATGCATATACAAAGAGTAAAAGCCCCTTTTTGTCCATTTTTGAAAAACAACACTGAATTACCTTCTTTCCAGTTATTCTCTAATGTTGACTCATAATATATGATCATTATAGACTTGGATCACAGTAGCAAGAGGCTCAGCTGTCTGGTCCAGCCCATAAAAATTGCTTTTGTAGAGCTATAACTACCAGCATTCATTTGTGTAACGTTTACTGAGGCAGAATTGTTTACCAAAACCAAAATTAACAAGCCATTTTACATTCTTATTGGCTGAAAATGTGAAGAAAAAAGACAATAATGAATGCCTCACATGACTTTGTGCTTTTTTTGTGGAAAAATGTTCTGTATGACATTAAACTGTATCTGCCGCTGCAAGTGGTCCTCCAACTTGCAGGGAATTTATGGAGGTTGATGGCAGGATTGGCACTCCTGCCACCGTAGGAAAAAAAACAAAAACTTTATACATCTCTGAGAATACAGACAGGGCTCCATTCTGATATCCGCAGGAGCAACTCAGCTAAAGCCACCCATAGGAAGGCTACTTGCATTATGAAGTGGATGAGGATAAGCCTCTGGAGCCCCATCTCCGGAAGAGTGAAAACTGTTGGAGAGCCAGTGGGGTCAGGTCTGTTGAGGATCAGAAGTGGTTTGGTGCTGAGGTGTCACCCGCTGCAGGGCAGCACTCTGGTCCCAATTTGAGACGTATGGAACATCTTGTATCTCCAGTATGATGATCATCTTCCTCTGCTGTTGGAGGAGCTGTGTAAACTCCACATTTCAGTGGTGGCACTCTCTGAGGTGCACAGACCTGGTCGCTGTAATGGCTGTCATACTAGGGAGTAGCAGATCGGCTCCTTCTGATGGTGTCCGATGTCACTCCTTTCAACTAGCATATTATGAGACTCAGTTTAGGACACCCTCTGGGTGCCTTGTCTGTTGTCTTAGTATATGCTTCAACCACAGTGAGTGATGCCTCGGTTTAGACATTTTATTCACAACTCTGCATGGTGGTTGATTGGTGCCCGCGAGGTGACACTCCTCTGGTCATGGGTGACTTCAGTGTAACCACTGGCATTAACAGGGCTGGCTATGAGGATTGTCTTGGTCCCCATGGGTCTAGTGACCGTGGTCAAAGTGGCTCCATATTCCTTGACTTTGCAAAAGGTCAGGGGCTGTGGATCACTGGATCCTGGTACCAGTATCCAGAGCCACATCGCTGGACTTGGTACTCCAGTACTGTTGGTGTGATGAAGGAGATTAATCACATCCTCATGAGCAGATGCTGGAGGCTCTTACAAAACTGCAGAGTCTATAGAAGTGCCCAGTTTGTAAATTCTGACCACAGACTTGTTGTTGCTACTCTGAAAAAACAGCTTAAATTCCTAGTAGGTGGTAGCCTACTGGAAATGAGGCTAAACTTGGCCATACTCCAAGATCTGGCTGTTTCTGACAAGTTTGCACGCAGTTTGTGTGTGGAATTTATGGACTTGGGAGTCACGGCTGATCCTAATGTGATGTGGGAGACCTTCCGTGACAAGACCCTGACAGTTGTTGAGGGCTGTGTTACCAGAAGGAGGTGTTTCATCATCAAGAGGAGTGGCAGCACACGGCTTGATGGCAACTCTGGTCTGTACCGGGAACTGAGAAGGACAGCTGTGAAAGCTCTGAGGGCAAATAAGTAGGCGTTTGTCAGAGAAATCTTTGAGCAAGTGACACACCATCTACGGAAAGTCGAAGTCAAGCCGGCTAATGGAATGGTCCTTATGGATGACACTGCAGTTTTGACCCACTGGGCTGGCTAATTTGAGCAGCTGTTTAAAGCTGATTCTCTAGCTAGTACGTTGGATATCTCTAGGTCCACAGTTCTTGAGGCTGAACCACCTAATCTCACCGAAATTACACAAGTGGTGAAACAGTTGAGAGTTGAGAAGGCTGCAGGGATCTGTTGTATCCGGGGTGAACTTCTCCCGGCTGGTGGTAAGGCTGTTCTCCTGGCATTGAAAGCAATCTTTGCTTCCATTTGGGAGACGGGCGTCACCCCAGCTGACTGGAAAATGGGATTTGTTGTCCCAGTCTGGAAAGGGAACGGTGAACGCCTGGGTTACTGTAACTACAGGGGGATAAAACAGTTCTCTGTGCCAGGTAAGGTCATCCTCAATAGGATCTGTGATCACTTGCTCACCTACCAGCAACTGGAGCAGTCTGGTTTTACACCTACGAAGTCTACCATCAAATGCATCCTGGCACCGAGGGTTTTCATGGAGTGCAAACACGAATATCGGCAGAGTTTCTTTGCAGACTTTGTCAATTTTCTTAAAGCGTTGTACTCAGTTGATGCCCCTGTGGGACATCCAGTGACTTTGCAGGATCCTCTCAATGTTGCTGGATATCATGACCAGTCTGTACATGGGTAAAGTGCATTCTGGGGTTTGTCAGGGGTGTGTTCTTGCTCCTACTTTGTTCAATGCTTGTATGGAATGGGCAAGGTCATGGGATCCAGCAGTTGTGAGACATCTATTGGTGAAGAAAGATTCAGTGATCTTGACTTTGCTGACAATGATGTGATCTTCGTGGACTCAATGGAAATTCTGATTGGGGCTCTCAAGAGACTGAATGAGGAGTCTTGAGTGTCTGAGCTTTTGAGTGTCCTGGATAAAAACCAAGATCCGGGTCTTTAATGACCTCTTAGGCACAGCCATCAGCAGTGTGTCAGTCTGTAGAGAGAGTGTCAACCTTGATGAGAAGTTTACTTGCCTCGGCAGTGACATTCATGTCTCTGGTAACTCTTCCTATGAAGTCAGTAGATGGATTGGGATAGCATCTGGTGTCATGAGGTCACTGGAAAAGGATATGTGTGGCGCTTTCAATATCTATGCAAAAGTATGAAGGTCCAAATCTTCAGAGTCCTGGATGTTCCTCTCTTGATATATGGTTACAAGACATGGACGCTATCCAGTGACATGAGATGAAGACTGGGCTCCTTCAGTACCCCTATATGTACTGTAATTCATGCAAGTGCATTTTCTTTGGTATGCGCGTTTTCTATGGTATAAGTAGGGTAAATACGTAATAATATAATAAAAATACAGCAAAATGTATGGGTACTCACCAATAATGAATGACATTGTTTGAAGATGATGATGATGAGTTAGTTGTGCAGTACGGTGAAGGTACAGTATGTAATAAAGATAATGACTGCACAGCAAAGCAGATGATTTACAGCTCCTCAGGTGGCTACTGCGGCATAACATTTTAGTTCCGGGAGCAAATCCAGTAGTTCAACCTTCTCCTGGACTGTCTTAAACTTTTTCTGGCACTTAGGTTCATTGCCAGAAGCCTTAAAAGGTGCTGGGCGTTTGGGTGGCATCTTAGGGCTTTAAGAAGAACAAAACAAAAAACACGAGAACGCTCAGTGAAACACTCGAGATAGCTTCACATGGTAAACTATTATGATACGGGAATGCTGAGCTGCATCTGCCAGAGTTGCACCACAGAGCAGCAGCCAATCCGCAGCAAGGAGAAATGAATAATGCTCTTGGATTGGCTACTTTCACCATCATAAGCCGCCTTTTCCTTTACGGTCGCTTTATGTTCTCTCTACAGTACGGTACTGCCACGATAAAAGCCATAAAAATAATTGTGGCGGATATTTGCGTTTTTTTCGCTAACAATTATTAGTTAGGTTCTAAGGAAAAATCTGCCAACGACTGAGGCCGCAAACTCTTAACCACGACTTTGTGGGGGTCTACTGTATATAATAGTGCAATAGAAATATTACAAATACAGAGCAGAATTCAACAGTAGATGATATTACATAATATAATTTGGATTTGTTCAGAGTCCTGGAGACCTTGGCTATCAAACTGCCTCCCTCTATTGGCCATTCCACAGCTGAGTCAGTGCAGGGCCAGCCAATCCGATGGATGAACCCCTCTACCCGATGATTCCTGTGATCCTTCATCAGAGATGACTTTACCTTAGGCAGGCAAAACAACTTGGCAGGTGGGCAGTGGTACCAAGTGCCACATTTGAGTACCGAGAAGAGAAACAGAATAGGTAAGGGTTAGCAACAAATTATAACTGTCATATTACTTATGTTTTAGTGCTAATGGCTAACAACAGAGATGCAGTTTGTACAGTTAATCAGCAGCTTTAATCAGGATATGCTAAAATGAAGTAGTGAGTCTTCAGTCGGGATTTGAAGCTGAGACCAAAGGGACATCTGTTATAGTAGCAGGCAGACCATTCCACAGTTTTGGGGTACTGTAACTAAAAGCTCGACCTTCCAGTGTTATTTTATTAATCTTTGGAATCATAAGCAGCCTTGCATCTTGAGATCTTAATGTATGTTTTGGTTTGTAAGTCATGATAAGTTCAGACAAGTAAGCCAGTCTTTGGCCATTTAAGACTTTAAATGTTAAAAGGAGGATTTTGAAATCTGCCGTAAATTAAACCGGGAGCCAGTGTAAGGATTTAGGAACTGGAGTTATGTGTTCATATGTTCTTGTAAAAATTCTTGCAGCAACATTTTGGACTAAATGGAAGTTGTATAAAGAACACTTTGAACATCCAGTGAACACCGCATTGCAGTAGTCAGTCCTACTAGAAATAAATTTATGAATTAATTACTCAGAATCCTGCTTATTTAGAAAATACCTTAATTTACCAACATTTATAAGATGGAAGAAACATGATTTAGACAACTTTATAATGTGCGCTTTAAATGCCGTGCTAGAATCAAAGATAACACATAGATTGCGGGCTGATTCAGTAAAATTACTGGTGATTCCAACTGAGTTAAATGATAACAAAATATTATTGCTATCATCATCATTCCCTCCAATAATTATTAGCTCTGTTTTATCAATGTTTGAAGACAAGTAGTTCTCGTCCATCCACTCCTTTAATTCACTAACACAACTAATTAAAGACAACATTGTAGAAACTTCACTTACTTTAAAAGAAAGGTATAACTGGGTGTCACCTGCATACGAGTGAAAATTAACATTATGTTTTCTAATGAAAGAAAGATGGATGACACTGCAGTTATGACCCACTGGGCTGGCTACTTTGAGTAGCTGTTTTAATATCTAAAATGAATGCCTCAAAATATGTGAAGTCACCTAAATTTTAGAAGTGATTTGCATTTTGTTACACTGATTTATTCCATTGCGTCCTCCTCGACCAGAATCTGGTGACACCTTAGCTAGGGGAACAGTGTCAGATTTAGTAATCCAGGTTTCAGTGAGAAGACACAGATCAGATTTTGTACTTAATATGATATCATTTACCAAAACAGCTTTACTTCCAAGAGAGAGAACGTTCAGTAAGCAGCATGCTTCTTTTTGAACTGGTGATATATATTTTTTATTTTAATTTGAACTAAGTTTCTATTACAGTTGCCCCTCATGGAGAGTCTGGTTTTATCTCTTGGTCTAATTATACACCTTATTTTTTGGTTATGAAGTAATTTAAGGTCTGCATCATAACTAAATTTACTGGATGCCCCATAATAGGGATTATGGGTAAAAGCTTCAGGAAAGGAACAAGTGGGATAAACAATAGCCTGTTATTTAAGATCACATGACTGTGGCCTGGATGGTGCTCTAATCAGTCAGCCAGGCAGTTATACTGCCATATTTTGGGATAATACAAAAGATCCCCTCCAGTTAGGATGAAGACCATTTCTTTTGAAAAATCCAGGCCTTTCTCAAAAATCATCCCAAATGTTTACAAAGGCTATGGTTTTATTTGCACACCAGGTTTCTAGCCAACAGTGAACGGAACGCAATCTGCTATAAATCACATCCCCTATATATATAATCTTGGTAAGGGGCCAGATATAGCTAAATTCCAACATTTACTTTTAGCTTTGGTGCATAGAGAGATGAAGTTCCTCTTTAATACCTCAGATTACTGTACATAAATATCATTAGTGCTGACATGCAGCAATAAGGTTACCCATGGATAATTGCCTGATCCCTCTGATGATGGACCAATTGGTCTAAAAGAATTAATCACAAATGTATATGCAAAACACCTTATCTTATAAAGAATATTGTGTCTGTATTGTGCCCAATTCCCTAGAGATGAACACATTCTACCTGACTGGTCATTCTGATGTAGGATTATAATGCAATATACACTAACATAAATATATATATATATATACTGTATAAAAACAGACAAAATAAATACAATATAATGTATCAAACTACAATGCAGAGTTCCATAGTCATTTCCCAGTATGTAAAACATCTGTGAGTAAAGATTCAAATTTATAGGTAAGCAGTACACAGTTGAACATAAAGTTCACTGAAGACTATCTGAGCAACTTGTTGCATAAAATAGTTCACAGTAGTTTTATAAAAGTGTCAGTAGTCATAAAATTATGTTTTGTCTCTCCATCATACTCCAACATCCCAATGGTTAAGTGGAAAGTCTGTATTGGCCTAGTAGGAGTGAGTGTGCTCTTTAGTCCATTTGGCATTGGTTGCCTCTTTCCACTTAAGACTGCTGGGGTAGGCAAAAGGTCATGCTTGTTTGGCTACCAAGGTGTTAAAAATTGTGGTCCTCTCATCTTGCTCATTACAAAATACAGTATATTACTCATAATACCCATGTGAATATGCATTTTAGGTATTATTTTCATTTCACAGTCATTTTCAAGACTCTTGCAGGAAATCATTTCAGACTGTGCATCCCAGAGTTAATGTCTCAGCAACTTACCCAGAATCAGTGTGTTAATCAGGTTAGATATTTTCAGCTGGACTTTTTAAATACTTCCATCCATCTTTTTATACTTCTGTCTATGCTGGGCACTTAGCTTTGTTGTGCCTACTCTCTGGAGTTAGTTGTCATTTTTAGCCTGCTAGCATGTCCTGGACCTGTGTTTTGTCTGTTACAATATTTTCTGTTTGCTATTAACTAGCCATGGCAATTAATCAGCCATCACCCGAATCCTGTCCAAGCACAAGTGGCCTCATTATGTAAACTGTCTTATATTATTATTTAATATCACATTATTGAATTAATTTTAGGACTTTAATTTTCTTGTTCCTCTGTTTCATTTTTGCTTATACCAAATTTTGATTTAATTTGTTCCAATGTCATAGTGCATAGTCTCTGAATCTTTTCTGTATGCTAGCTTTCTTATCATGTGTCCGTTCCATATTGTTTCCAATTGCTGTCATCTTGCCTCTCCAGCTAAGTCCTCTTCCTCTGTGGTTTACTTCCAACCAAAACCTAAATTAAGTGAAAGGGGTAAGCTGTGATGTTATAGATCAGATCTGGCTGATGAGATTACATTCTGTTTGCGTGACTCCTTTTGACTGGGCGTGCATTTTTAATGTGAGTACGCACCTCTGTTCTTTTAATCTTTATCTGGTCATTTTCTGAAGCCATGTTAGCATCTCCATGACTTTATTGTGCTCCTGTGCTTTTTATGGTCTTATAATTATCTCTATTTCCTTTAATTTGTTAATGGGTTGAGTTGGTTTGCAAGAAAAATGTAGCTTACTATGAGCGGCCATTAGCTCAGCCCATTGTAGTGTCGTATTTTAAAAATGATGTCACTGTAAAACAAGTACTTGAGGTGGCTCTTTAACTGTGAATAGTGTTCATAGGCTTTTTATACATAGCATTCATCTCAGCTAATTTGGTCCTGAGTCAAATGACACACTTTAACTTAATCATACATGCCATAAATCTCCTGGGCATCACATTTTCTTTCAAATTAATAAAAAAATATATATAAGTTAGCAGCAAATTTGTCCTCCTGTGTAATTTGAAGAAGCTGAAAAACATTTAAAGATGGAATTGGAAGCTGTACCACTCAGAAAATATTTCTGTAACTCTTTACTGATGTTTGCCCTTTCCTTCTGTTTTTCTATAGAAAGATAGGTGTTCTTTTGACTTTCTAGTGCTGCTTATGAGCTAAAAAATATGAGCTAAAAAATAAAAAAAAATATGTGAACATGATCAGACTTTGACTTGTGCTATGATAATGTACAGTTATTGATTTTATTTTATTTCTTAACTTACATTTGTAGACTTTTTTTGCAAAATTTCAGGGTTTCATTTCATTTTTTACCATTTTTTGCTTACATATACATTGAATGTTAAGTTTTTGCCTAAATGGGCACTTCTGACTTTACACTATTTCTGCTATTTTGGCTAAAAGCCTTTGTTTTAATTAAAATAATTACAAAAACCATGCATTGAAGAGTTTGTATGATGAAGTATTATTTTTATCTTCAAATACATTTTGACTGGTCTGTGTAAAAAGTTTCATTTTTTACCACTTGAATAATTAGTAGCCCTTGTGTCTATTTTGCAGCTTGGGTGCCTAACATTGTTTTTATTGAGAAACAAGAGAGAAGCCAGATATAGTATAGAACCAGTTGAAGGATCTGTGGTCATTGACCTACTTAATATTTGTGAATTTTGGCTTGCTCTCAGGTATTTGTTACCAGGCCACCCCTGCTACTGAAATTTCCTAAAATTGAACTTCTTAGACTTTGTTGAAGGTAATCTTTGTGTAAACCATTGTCACTTGGCCAGTATGTGAAATTTGTTCTCTATTTGTCTTGCAATAGTTTATGGCGCTTCCCGGGTCAAAGCTGCGTGGAGTTTGCATGTTCTCCCCATGTCTGCGTGGGTTTCCTCCAGGTACTCCGGTTTTCTCTCACAGACCAAAGACATGCAAGTTAGGTGCATTGCCGATCCTAAATTGTCCCTAGTGTGTGCTTGGTTTGTGTGTATGTGTGTGTGTGTGCGCCCTGCGGTGGGCTGGCGACCCACCCAGGGTTTGTTTCCTGCCTTGCACCCTGTGTTGGCTGGGACTGGCTCCAGCAGACCCCCGTGACCCTGTAGTTAGGATGTAGCGGGTAGGATAATGGATGGATGGATAGTTTATGGCCCATTGTTTATTTTTGTTGTTTACTTGCTTTAAACCACAAAGACAAGAAAATTCTTTCACAAGCTTGCCCTCAGTAAACTAAGCTAATATATCTATACTAATAAAAAGGCAAAGCCCTCACTGACTCACGTCACCGATGTACATACTTATTTCGGTGGTTTGACGCCACTGTCGGCCGCCATATTGAACTTTCCAACGTCACTAATTTTCCAACTTCCCGTGTAGGTAGAAGACTGAAATTTAGCAGGCTCATTCCTTACAGCTTACTTACAAAAGTTAGGCAGGTTTCATTTTGAAATTCTACGCGTAACGGTCATAACAGTCAACAACGTCCGCCATGTTGAATTTTCTTATTCATGGCCCCATCTTCACGAAATTTGGTAGGCGGCTTCCCTGCGCAAACCGAAACCAATGTACGTACTTATTTTCGGTGGTATGACGCCACTGTCAGCCGCCATATTGAACTTTCCAACGTCACTAATTCTCCAACTTCTTGTGTAGGTAGAAGGCTGAAATTTGGCAGGCTCATTCCTTACAGCTTACTTACAAAAGATAAGCAGGTTTCATTTCAAAATTCTACGTGTAACAGTCATAACGGTTGACAACGTTCGCCATGTTGAACTTTCTTATTTATGGCCCCATCTTCACGAAATTTGGTAGGAATTTTGATATCCGGAGGAACATTCTGTCTTATGTATTGAATGACTGGGACAGGTTCAAGGTGTGGACTGATGACGGTACAGGAGATAATTATTCTACACAGGAGCACTAGAAGATTGAAATGCTTAAGCCCTTCACCTATGCATCTGCATGTGAGTTGATGGCTGCCGGTGAATTGTTCGGTTGTCGCTTTCAAGTGTACCAAATAATAAATATTTTACACCTTTCGACAACCGCCAATGCCTCTTAAACGTCTTAGATTGACAGGTGACGATTTCAGTAGTGGACACTTTGATGTTTATGAATGTTTAAACTCTCAAAAGCTGGATGTGAAGTTATCGATGAAACCGGTTGTATACTTACAATGCTTGACAGATGCCGAATGTCTCTTCAACACAAGTCCTACAAATACTGTCGTAATTGAAACAAACCATGAAACTCAAACCGATTATGACAATTCAAGCTGTGAGATTTGAAACAAGATTACTGTTCACATGGCCAACTGTACGTTGCATGCTCAAGAGTAAGCTCAGCGCACAGCTTGGTCATATTACAACCGAAGGGCCGAACTCACAATGTGGTATACAAAGAGATCCTTAACAAATAATTATTGGTATATTTTCCCTCAGTTTAAAAAGGTTTAATTTTCTTCTTAATAAAAATTTTAAGGCAGTACTTCGCCGCTGCGAAGCGCGGGTATTTTGCTAGTAGTACATAAAATAACTTTGTATATAATAAATTACATAATAACTCCCACAACATACATTTCACAAAATATAGAATTATTGATTCAGTTCAGTAACAGATAAAATTAATATTCCAGTCTAGGAAAAAGAATCCTAAAGTGTAGATTTTGATGTTATAGCCAGGGGCAGGGTATAAGCTCACTTTCTGCAGCTTTGTTCTCAGAGCTTTTAAGCCACCATAGTCACATGAACTCTAGGGTAATTCAGGTAGGCAGTACCACATATTTACTGTGGCTGGGATGATTTACTGCACACTATGCTTGACATGTAAATCTCATCTGATCTAGCCAGATGCTTCTGGTGGTGTCAGAAAACACATAAAAGTAACTGTTTTCATAGTTTTCACATCAGGGTATTTCTGTCCTTTGTTATCCTTTATTTGAAAAATTTTAGGGACAGGCAGGGTAAGATTCCTGGTTAAATTAAACTAAATGAAACATCACTTTGTCCTTGCACAGATGTTTGTGCCGAACCCAAATTTGTACAGTGTGGTAAATAGGTAGTCCCATTCAACCATATCAAATGCTTTTTCTGCGCCTAAGGATAATAAGATGTCTGAGGTGTTATATTTAATGGGTGAATATATTATATTAAACAAATGTTCAAAGTTAGAAGTTAAGTGTCTGCCTTTAATAAATTCAGTTTGGTCTTGTGATATTACAGAAGGAAGCACTTTCTCAATCCTTCTGGCTAGAACTTTGGAGAGTATCTTAACGTCATTATTCAAAAGAGAGGCTGATCAGTATGATACACATTTTAGTAAGTCCTTATACTATATTTTTTAGGAAAGATGGTAATTAATGCTTGGTGAAAAGTTATGTTGTCTTTAGCTCCTATAAACATTGCTAATAATAGTGGAGCTAACTTATTTGAAATTTGTTTATGAAATTCCACTGGGTAGCCATCAGGGTATTCCCATTGAAGTGAGTTTATAGCATCTAATAATTCTAAAAGTGTTAGAGGTTCATGTAGTGCCACAGTATGTATCTGTAATGAGTCAAATAACACATTAGATTGTATCTTATCCTTTTTAAACTGAGTAGCATATAAGGACTTATAGTACTCTCTAAATGTTGAAGTTATATTTTTTGGTCAATAATTTTCTCCCTGTGTTGGTAATTGATGTTATTGCATTGAGGGCACCCTGCTTGTTGATTGTTGAGCTAGATCTTATTGGCCTTTTCTCTGTGTTCATAATGATGTCACAATTTAAAGGTGATCTATTCTGTTTCTTTAGTAGTCAAGGGATTAAATTCTGATTGCAAAGCCTATCTTTTCCTATAAAGGGCCTCATTTGGAAACCTGGCGATTTCTAGATCTACTCTGGTAATTTCGCTGATTATATCAGATGCCTTCTTGGTTTCCAATTTATTTTTGTGAGAAAGATATGAAATAATCAGTCATCTTGCCTTGCCTTGAGAGTTTCCCAGAGTATACCTTCTGAGAACTCTGAGGATACATTTGTCGCAAGAAAATATTTTGCTTGGATATGAATTCTGTACAGTTCTCATCAGGTAATGAATGAGTTAAAGATGGCAGCTAAACTATTTCAGACTACTTCAAACTAGAACATGGTACTCAACCAGGATGCCCCTTATCACGCTTGCTCTTTGCAATCAGCATTGAACTATTGGCTGCTTTCTTTTGAACTGCATCAGAGATAAAAGGAATCTACAGAGAAGGATTTAAACAGAAAATATCACTATAGGTAGATAATATGGTACTATATATATCTGACCCACATAGTTCTGTTCCTGCAGTTCTAAAAGCATTAGCAGATTTTCAAAAGATATCTGGACTCAAAATCAATTTGAATAAAAGTGTGCTTTTTCCACTGAATTTTCTAGCACACAATATCGGACTGGGCATCTTCCCATCTATCTTAGCAGATCAGTTTAAATATCTTGGGGTAAATATCACAAGTAGATATAAAGCTCTTTTTCAACAACATTTAGCTGTCTACATGGAAAACAATATAGATGGTCTAACCTCTGTCTTAGATTAGCAGGGAGAATTAACATTGTTAAGATGACCATCCTTCCCAAGCTTCTGTTCCTACTTCAAAGCATCCTCATATACATTAACACATCATTTTTTTAAGAAATTAGATTCAATCATAACCTCATTTATTTGAAATTCGAAACATTCACGTATCCAAAAAGCGACCTAGAACTACCTAAGTTTCAATTTTATTACTGGGCGGCAAATATACAAGCTACAAAGACCTGGACATTAGAACACTCTAGATGAGAACAGGCCATTCAGCCTAACAAAGCTTTCCAGTTCTATCCACTTATTTCTTCCAAAAAAACATCAAGTCGAGTTTTGAAAGTCTCTAACGTCTTACTGTCTACCACACTACTTGGTAGCTTATTCCAAATGTTTATCATTCTTTGTGTAAAAGAAAAACTTACCCTTAACAAGTTTCTAACTGTGTCCCCATGTTCATAATAAACTCATTTTAAAATAACAGTCTCAATCCACTGGACTAATTCCCTTCATAACTTTAAACACTTCAATCATGTCACCTCTTAATCATTTTTTGTTTAAACTGTATAGGCTCAGCTCTTTTAATCTTTCCTCATAATTCAACCCCTGTTGCTCTGGAATCAGCCTTGTCACTCTTCTCTGGACCTTGTCTAGCGCTGCTATGTCCTTTTTGTAGCCTGGAGACCAAAACTGCACACAAATCGATGAATACATTCAAGTCTGGTCTGCAATGGAAATAAAATCTTGCAGTATTTCTTTATATTTCCTTCTCTCTGCCCCAGTCAAAACACTAAAAATCCAATTGCCTTTCATTCTATCGAAATATGGAACCAAGGAAGGGGGCACTTTAAGACAGTAAGTCAAAAGTTTTGTCTGTGGACCTACTTTCCCACTATCATCACCATGTAAAATATGTGTAAAAACTTAATGTTTGTTTATTAATCTTATAATCACCTCTACCCTCACTCATAAACAACACCTCAGGGTACTTGAACTCTTCACATAGGGTAGCTGGTCACACCCTACCTAAAAAGAACAAGTCCATCTTTTAGGGAGAAAACCATGAATTCAGATTTGGAGGTGCTGATTTTCAACCCGGTTGCATCATGCTCAGTTATGAAATGTTCCACTACATGCCAGAGGTGATTTTCTAATGAAACCAAAAGATTTAACATTTTCAGTATACTGTATGTTAAGTGAGGACAGCTGCTAAAGTGTACGGAATTTAATTGAAAATGCTGTTCTGAATAATATTTTAATCCTTTTTTGTTTTTCTTTTTTTTTCACCCAAGTTTCAGATTTTTCACCCCTCCAACAAACTCAAGTGCCTCATATCATAATGTTGATTCAATTCCACTTGATACAGGAATCCCCATACCAAAAAACAGAAATTCTTAATTTGGAAACCACATGGCTAATTAATTTCTGTATGTATATATATTTATGCAATTCTCTAAAAAACATTCTGTTTTTGAGGTTAAAATAAATACTATGTCTTGCTAATGAGGGTAAGTTACAGCTTTCGTAGTACTAGCATAGAAATGACCTTGATCATGTAAAACAAGTGTGCTGCATTCCTGAAAGCACTGCGAAACCTTGAGCTGCCACATCTGTGTTTTCCCAGAGGGACCTGGCTGTTCTTTGTCACTATGAATAATGCTGCTGCTGGTGCTGTAGCTCAGAATAACTGTGGACTCCAGAAAATTGGCAAAGGAGAAAGGCACCTTTCTTTTGTCATATACTTTGTTTTAGTCTGGTAGTTTGGTAACTATCCAAAGGAAGGCAGGGACACTTCACAAAGGTATGTGTTATTTTTATTAATATCTTCAAATGCCAGCAACAGCAAATAACACATAAATAAAGAAATGTACTTGGTATAAACATCAATAAAAAGGAGCATATAGTTGCGAGAAATGTGGCTCTCAGATTTGTATTATAGTTCCACCCACCTCCCCACTCTCATCACCGTCTTGTTAAACTGCTGTGTCATTTGGCTGTTATTTACTCTGTATCATCAAGTATTTGCTTTGGTCATCTCCCAAGTCCAAGCTCAATATGTCTGTCCTTGTAAAAGGCAGCTTTTACATCTTCCCATAGGTATAAGTAAGAATTATTATTGTTGTATTTGTTTATCAAGGCAATATACCAACAACTGCTGTGGTGCAACTACACACAACTATTAAACCAATTCAGGTTGCAATGTTATAGTCACTTATCTACTAATGAACCTAAGCCTTGGAACTAAAAGTACTGCTTGCCTTATGTTTCATTTGTTTTTCCACTTCCGGCTAATATCCATTCTATCCTTCATTTGTAATTTATTAACCTGTATGTCACATTTTATTAATCTCATCTTATTACTGGAAAGAGCAATAACCACTTTTTAAAATATATTTATTCTTCTTTATTTCTTTATTGTGGTCATGCAGTGGCCAACTCTTGGGGAGTTTGCCCATTCTCCCCAGGTACTCTGGATTCCTCCCACATGCCAGAGAAGTGCAAATTAATTTAATGTGTTTTGTGCAAGAGTGACAGGAATGTTTTCAGTGATGGACATTACATCTTGAGAAAATATAATACAATACAATTTATTTTTATATAGCTCAAAATCACACAAGAAGTGCCACAGTGGGCTTTAACAGGCCCTGCCTTTTGACAGCCCCCCAGCCTTGACTCTCTACGAAACAAGGAAAAATTCCCCCCCAAAAAAAAAACTTGTAGGGGGGAAAAAATGGAAGAAACCTTGGGAAAGGCAGTTCAAAGAGAGACTCCTTTCCAGGTAGGTTGGGCATGCAGTGGGTGTCAAAAAAGAGGGTCAAAACAATACACAGAACAGAACACAAGTAATCATCAATACAATATAATAGTGCAATATAAATATTTTAAGTACAGTACATAGCAGAATTCAACTGTAGATGATGTCACATAATACGATTTGGATTTGTTCAGAGTCCTGGAGACCTCGTCCATCAAGCTGCCTTCGCCTATTGGCTATTCCATAGCTGAGTCAGTGCTGGGCCAGCCAATCTGATGAAAGAACCCCTCTACCCGATGATTCCTGCGATCCTCCATCAGAGATGACTTTACCTTAGGCAGGCAAAACAACTTGGCAGGTGGGCAGTGGCACCAAGTGCCACATTTGAGTACCGAGAAGAGAAACAGAATAGGTAAGGGTTAGCAACAAGTTATAACTATCATATTACTTATGCTTTAGTGCTAATGACTAACAACAGAGATGCAGTCTGTACAGCTAATCGACAGCTATACTCAGGATATGCTAAACTGAAGTAGGGAGTCTTCAGTCGAGATTTGAAAGCTGAGACCGAAGGGGCATCTGTTATAGTAGCAGGCAGACAATTCTACAGTTTAGGAGCCCTGTTACTAAAAGCTCTGCCTCCCACTGTTATTTTATTAATCCTTGGAATCATAAGCAGGTCGGCATCTTGAGATCTTAATGCACATTCTGGTTTGTAAGTCATGATAAATTCAGACAAGTAAGCCGGACTTTGGCCATTTAAGTCATTAGTCGTTAAAAGGAGGATTTTGAAATCTACGATAAACTTAACAGGGAGCCAGTTTAAGGATTTAAGAACTGGAGTTACTTGTTTGTATTTTCTTTTTCTTGTAAAAATTCTTGCAGTAGCGTTTTGGATTAACTGGAAGCTGTATAAAAAACAGTTTGAACAATCAGTGAACACCACATTGAAGTTGTCAGTCTTGCTAGAAATAAATGCATGAATTAATTTCTCAGAATCCTACTTATTTAGAAAACACCTTGATTTCCCAACATTTTTAAGATGGAAGAAACATGATTTAGACAACTTTGTAAACTGTGCACTTTAAATGACATGCTAGAATCAAAGATAACTCCTAGATTGCAGGCTAATTCAGTAAAATTAATGGTGATTCCAACTGAGTTAAATGATGAGAGAATATTGTTGTGATCAGCATCATTCCCACCAATAATTAATATCTCTGTTTCATCAGTGTTTAAAGTACTAGGGTGTTGTATTGTGTTAGCCATTATGAATGTAGAGAAAAGCCAAGCAAAATGGCACCTTTTATTGGCTAACTAAAAAGATTACAATATGCAAGCTTTCAAGGCAACTCAGGCCCCTTCTTCAGGCAATCCCACATCCATCCAATTCATAGGAAGAAATTGACTGTAATAGCGTACACCACACTATTAGCATGGAGACTTATCATACTCAACTAGGAGAATCCCAACCCACCTTCTGTAACTCAGTGGGTAGGCTATGTTCTGTATGATCTCAAATTAGAAAAAAATCTATTTCTCTTTTAGAGGATAGCTCTAAAACATTTAAAAAATGTGATAAGAATTCATAATTTTTTTTTTAGAATTAGTATGTTGGGCCGGTGATTAACTCTCCAATGTCATTAACTATTTTATCATCTCTTATATAACATTTACATAATTCAGAACTTTCACCATATTTTTCTGTGCAGCCTACTGTAATAAACTTAGAAACTGATTATATAAGATAATAGCACCAATTACATATGGGGAATGGTGTTAAAAAAAGTTTAAAATAAATGTTTTTTATTCATTTTCTAATCATGTGAGTTATATAGTAACAGTTTTTTTACACACCTTTCAAAGCATTTTCCCAGGTTTTCACTCAAAATTACACTGAAAGCATAATATTAAGTCATTTTAGCACCACTGAAAACCCATCACTGTTAGGATGTGGTCATGTCTGACTAATGTCTTGTGTTGAGAATTTGTTCACAGAGCCAGGATTTCATAAAAGATTCGACCTAAATTTGTCACAAGTGGGATCATTTTTTTTTTTTATTGTTAAATATTTTGGAACTCAGTTATGCCAATATATATGGGGTAATCAGTATTCTTTTTCAGTATTTTTATTTTACACATCTAGTTGGAATGATTTTTGGTAACAATAATTGAAATCCATTTACAAATGGTGAAAATAAACTTCCTACTATTTGATTATATGAGGTATGTACATTACGAGATGCTAGCCCATCACAAGGTACAAACACACAAATATGGCATTATTTTGACCAGTAACATTATGTAACAGAAAAAACTACCATTTTTGGTTTTCCTTATTTTTTTTACAAAGTGTCATGATTCTTATTTTGTCATGTTTTGAACATGCCTGATAGATGACTAAGCAATAAATCAGAATGAAACACTGAGACATGCAATGTAAATGTAGCCTTAGCGGCTATATGATTGTAGATTTTACAGCATACTGAATAGTGAAGTTGGTAGAAAACCTATCAGTAAAGTTAGTGCGGGTAGCGGTAGAGTTTTGGTTCACTTGCATTTGGGGCATTATCAGAGTTTTCAGGGCTGACCTCAGACTTCAGAGTGCCTTGCAGTTCTGTTTGTTTCCTTTTGATGATGAAATTTAAAATGTTGTTTGTCTATATATTATTAAGGTTTATCTTGCTTTGTTTGTGTTTTACTCCACCAGGACCCACCTATACAACTTTCTTTTAACCACAATGTTCTTAACTTGTGCCTAACCACTTTGAATTTTGATTGGAATACAGTATTGAGAATGTTATGTTATGTTACCTTTATTTTTGACATTTTCTTTGGCATATTATTGTGTTTTTCCAATTGACTACACACCTTTTTCATTTTCTCTCCTCATTATTTGGATTCATCTATTAATACTGTAACTAGTTACTGTCCCTGTCTCCTGTTTCCTTAGTATAGAATTTTAGAATCAGATTTTAATCTACATTAATTTTATTGTTTTTAGCTCATATTTCTGTTATAAGTAGTCTAATTTAAACTATATTTTTGAATATAGGATCCCATAACAGCATAACAGTTTATAAACAAAAATACACCATTTGTTCTATATGAAATGCTTTCTTAGATAATTGGACATTAGTCTCAGTAACTTATATGGCCATTTCTTAAATGACGGCTGTTCCATCTGCTGCAATGACAGGGTAGTTTACATTGTGTCTGCTTTGTTATTAAGAGTTTTTATTGAATTACTGAAAGTAATACTTTTGTGCGTAGAAAGTTATTTATTAGTATAAATAATATATTTCTCTAGTGCTTTTTAATAATTTATCAGAAGTTGTACACTATATATGATTTGCATTTAATTTCCTTATGATTGCATTACCATTTATTTGAATTTGCATAGCCAAATCTTTTGCTTTCCAAGATAATCTCCTGTACTGTGACCATATAGTCAAGCATACTTAAAAGGTAATGAGTTTTAGTGCCTTACAACCCTAATCACAATGTGTATGTATTTATATCTATATGTATTATATGTACGTATCATTGTTTGTTTATTTTTTCAGTGAATGGATTAATAAACAGCTTAAATTAAATAATGAATAACAATAACACATTAACTTCCTTTAATAAACCATCATTGCCTTGAGCTTTTGGTGTTATTTAAAATATTAAAACTGTATGCCTCTCAGTGGAAAAATGCAACATTTATAACCCTTTTACAGTGAATTTCAATTTTTTGTATTCAGAAGTTATATTGTAATATTTTACATAGTGATATGCTCTATAGCACTGTATCACATTTTTCAAACTGAAGCCAATAAGCTCTTTCTGTCCAAACTCTTCCCAATAAAATGTTTTTGGATAAGCTTACACAGCTGCAGATGCTCTTGTACAGTATTAGTGGCATATAAGTATAGTAATGTGTAGTGTAATTTGCATCTGTTTCTTCCCATCAGAAATTCACTTTTACTTTGACATTTTTTACAGAAATAATTTGAGCATAAAGATCATTGTAGGTCTTTCCACATCTCAAACATATGATATGACTTTCACACTTTAGTTATTTTTGAATGTAAAATCAAGTATGGAACCTGCAAGAAAATTTGACCATAGGCAGTTAACTTAAAAGATATCTCTGGAATAAAGTTATGTATGTAAATGTATAAGTGCTATAGGACAGACTGGTATTATCCATTCTTATAGACTGGAACACAAGTCCTGGCTTATCAAGCCACTGCTAAACACTGTTATTATCAGTTTCTTTTTTGAATGGGCCATTTTTTGGAATGCAGCCATTACTCCTGATCTGATGAAATGAATGGTGATCAAGTGTCATCTCAGAGCCAACTTCTCATTGTACCAGTTTAATACTTCTTTAGTACTTGCTCCTAAAACAAAAAAGAAAGCATGCTGAAGATTCCTTCACATGTCTGGAGAAAGCTGACCAGGAAAGGAACAAAGTGTTTCATACACCATAACTATAAGTGTACTTACCTAGATACATAGGACTTTTACTTGTAATTTAATAAACAGGCCAAAGATATCTAATGTATCATGTAACTAAAATGTAATAACTTTGTGAAGAATAAGATCTGGCTGTTATCATGTTTCTTCTTAAATCCAGTAAGGAAGTGCAGAGCAGTAACTTGCATACACGTGCACACACAGAAAATCTGTGTGGAAGGAGGTAAGCCAGTGCAGACCAGCTGCAAGTAAATGAACACCACAGTGCAGGCAATAGAAGCTTCATAAATAGGAAGAGCTTATCCATCTTAACCACATGAATTAGAAGATCAAAATGTGCTGGGATGCTGTAATCGAAGGATGGACTAAATGGGGGCAATACCCGGTTGGGTTACCTTATGATCCCTGTCCTGGGCAGATGCCTGAAGAGTACAAAAACTGGCAGAAGAGCATGACAGGGAGCAGTTCATTCCATGCTTTAATAGGTGGCAGTGTCCCTCATATAGTTAGGTCCATAAATATTTGGACAGAGACAACTTTTTTCTAATTTTGGTTCTGTACATTACCACAATGAATTTTAAATGAAACAACTCAAATGTAGTTGAAGTGCAGACTTTCAGCTTTAATTCAGTGGGTTGAACAAAAAGATTGCATAAAAATGTGAGGCAACTAAAGCATTTTTTAACACAATCCCTTTATTTCCGGGGCTCAAAAGTAATTGGACAAATTAAATAACTGGAAATAAAATGTTCATTTCTAGTACTTGGTTGAAAACCCTTTGCTGTCAATGACAGCCTAAGGTCTTGAACTCATGGACATCACCAGATGCTGGGTTTCTTCCTTTTTAATGCTGTGCCAGGCCTTTACTGCAGTGGCTTTCAGTTGCTGTTTGTTTGTGAGCCTTTCTGTCCGAAGTTTAGTCTTCAACAAGTGAAATGCTTGCTCAATTGGGTTAAGATCAGGTGAATGACTTGGCCATTCAAGAATTTTCCACTTCTTTGGTTTAATAAACTCCTGGGTTGCTTTGGCTGTATGTTTTGGGTCATTGTCCATCTGTATCATGAAACGCCACCCAATCAATTTGGCTGCATTTAGCTGGATTTGAGCAGACAGTATGTCTCTGAACATCTCAGAATTCATTCGGCTGCTTCTGTCCTGTGTCATATCATCAATAAACACTACTGTCCCAGTGCCACTGGCAGCCATGCACGTCCAAGCCATCACACTGCCTCCACCATGTTTTACAGATGATGTGGTACGCTTTGGATATTGAGCTGCTCCACGCCTTCTCCATACTTTTTTCTTGCCATCATTCTGGTAGAGGTTGATCTTGGTTTTATCTGTCCAAAGAATGTTTTTCCAGAACTGTGCTGGCTTTTTTAGATGTTCTTTAGCAAAGTCCAATCTAGCCTTTCTATTCTTTAGGCTTATGAGTGGCTTGCACCTTGCAGTGCACCCTCTGTATTTACTTTCATGCAGTCTTCTCTTTATGGTAGACTTGGATATCGATACGCCTACCCCTGGAGAGTGTTGTTCACTTGGTTGGCTGTTGTGAAGGGGTTTCTCTTCACCATGGAAATGATTATATGATCATCCATCACTGTTGTCTTCCATGGACTTCCAGGTCTTTTTGCGTTGCTGAGTTTAGTTTTCGCAGCTTAAGGATGGCTTCTTTCACTTGCATGGAGAGCTCCTTTGACCGCATGTTGTCTGTTCACAGCAAAATCTTCCACATGCAAGCACCACACCTCAAATCAACTCCAGGCCTTTTGTCTGCTTGATAATGCCATAATGACAGACTTGCCCACACCTGCCCATGAAATAGCCTTTGAGCCAATTGTCCAATTACTTTTGAGCCCCTGAAATGAAGGGATTGTATTAAATAAATGCTTTAGTTGCCTCACACTTTTATGCAATCTTTTTGTTCAATTCACTGAATTAAAGCTGAAAGTCTGCACTTCAACTGCATCTGAAGTGTTTCATTTAAAATTCATTGTGGTAATGTACAGAACCAAAATGAAAAAAAAGTTGTCTCTGTCCAAATATTTATGGACCTTACTGTATAGAGTCCCAGTTTGTACACCTGCAGGGCTGCATAGGAGTTGGAGTCTGAAGAAGCAGCCCTGTAGTGATACCTGGCGGATGATAGAGGGTGCTGCTGGGGAAGGATTTCCCTAACTTTCTCATAACCCAGAAGTGTTACCAACTGGCAATGTCATGTCACCAGAAGTACTCCCAGGTTCTCAACAGAAGAAACCACACTGCCTTGTTCATGAGAGTTGAAGCTGGAAGGAAAGAAGGCAACACTACTGGAGGAAAGCAGTGTGGTAGAGAGAGGAGAAGAAAGAAAACATAACTTGTTCATTTGTTTGTGTGTAAGAGGTAATTGTAATAAACAGGCTCTGTTTGAACCCTGGACTGTGTTGGTGTGTTTTTGTTTTGGTGTTTGTGGCTGTGTGGCGCCCCCTAGCCTTCACACCACATTCGAATTACAACAAAAAAATGAAAGTGTTTAATAGAGACTTTTGCCAATTCATGAACATCGTTCCTAAATTGTACAGGTCTCATAATCTTTCTGGCATCTCAGCCGGAAAGTGAAACCGAGATTCCTCACTTAACCAACATTAATTTGGCATCCCTGTTTGCGGGTTTCTTGTTGATTTTATTAATTAATTATCAGCATTGCGGAAGGCAGAACTGATAATTAATTGCTTGAGTAACTTACACTTTTTTCCTACATCATTTTGTCTCCCTGGTTGTGGGCATATTAAACTCCCTTTATTTTCCTACAGTGCAATATCTAAATATTAGTTACATGAAAACAGAATAGACTTAAATAAAATACTGCATCCAAATATTTCTTTTCAACTAGCATATACACACTTATCAACCATCCTGGTATAAAATGTTCATCTAAAAAGAAAGACAATGTGTTAATAATTTTTTTGTTAAAACTGTAAAAAGCATATTTTTGCATGCTTATAACCCATGGCTATCCTTGTTGATCACTCTGTACTGCTGATCAAAACAGGCTGAAAGAGAAATTACAGAAGAAAACAAACAGTAATTGTTAACTTACCAACATTACATGCAAGAGTATTAAGTTAAATAGTCACATAAGCTCCAAAGTGAGTGTGCAACTAACACCCCTTCATGGAGTGGTACATAGAGCTGAAATCATCCACATAATTCTGCATACATTTTCTTTATTAAAAATTCAACCAGTCAAAAAGAATAATTTAAATAATTCTTACTGTGTTTGAAATAAATACAGCAACAACTATTGAATAATTTTTGAACTGTACTCACACTAATTAATGGCAGTATATGTATAGTCATTTAAAAAGTTTAAAAAAATATTAATACTGTTGCCACCCAATACATCCGCCTGAAGTTTACAGCAGAGCAGAAATTCAGTATTGGATATTGTCCTTAAACAATGGCTGGAGTATATTTTATGTGGAGATTAAATTCAGTGGATTTGATAGAAATAGAATACCACATAGGCTAATGAAAATCCCTTTATTTTGTGCTGTTTGGTTTGATCAAGCATAAAAACACTCACTAAACAAATCAAGAAGGCAGGATAGAAAGTTTAATTTGCTGGTAAAAAAAAAGAACATGAGTTCAGAAAAGATTTCCTCTTTTTTCTTTCAGAATGTCTATTTTTATTTGTCATTTTGTGAAACATGCAAAAACTCATAGTACCTTCTTATCAAATGTGAATAGTTACCACCCAGTTATATGAGCAGTATTACTTGTGATATATCCACCCATACATTTTGATCCATCACAGGCAATATCAGATGGATTTTTGTCTATGGCAATTTACCATTCATTAACATTCATTCATTCCATAAGACAGATCACTCTTCTTACTGTATAATTAAATACAGGACATCTTCAATTTTGAGAACATGTCCAATTTTACACTTCAGATTTGCTTTTTATTGCAGTCAACTTTTTAACTGTTTGTGAATACTTAAAGCTGTTTCAGATTTCTGGTGTAGAAAGAAAAAATTGAGAAAAATTACCCACATCTGAAATAGACATGTGTGAAAGGAGTGTATATTTTTGGGAAGATAAATTTTTATTGCTGTTATGTAAATTGTGCCAACGTAGACTTTTTTATTTCTGCTAAACACTCATTTAACCTTATCCAAACTAATCACCTGATCCTACATACTCTGTACTTTTTACTGTTTCCACCTGTTGGTTTATTTGAAATAGTACTATACATTATGTTTTCTGAACTCTTACCTTGCTTACTTTATTTATTTATCCTGTATGTTTTTGTACATCACTACAACTTTGGCAAAGGAATTTCACTATGCTGTTGCAATGTATGTGACAATAAAAGATCTCTAATCTTTAATTTAATCTCTAAACTAAGTTTCAGATTTCAAAACAACATACATACCTGCAAGGGTTTGTCTATATATACCAAAAATAGCTTGTAAAACTGGAGTCTGTTGGTTCCCAATTGTGTCATATTTGTTTTTATGATTCATTGTTTCACTTTGAAAAAGTTGTTAAACATCTATGTGCTTCATTCTGCACAAACAACTCAGTCTTTAATATGAGTCTCTGAGTGAGGAAGCTATGTAATTATAGCTCTATCTGTATATTAGCCTTGCATTTTAAATCTTGGGTAGAATTGCCTGTGATTCATTGTTCAGCCTTGAGGAGATGGTGTAACTTTCTTCCGCTTATTAACCTGTCTTCCACTTCAGACATCATACCTCTAGTCTAGCCTAGTGGATGAGACGCACCATTTACATACAGTACTTAGAAACATTTTAATAAACGTAGAATAATGAAATTTTTAAGTAAAAAATGTATATAGTGTTACATATGTACATACTTTATAGTTTGATTTTTCATCAGGCACACTTACTTAGAATTATTTAACTGCTTTAATGAAAAACAATGGCTGAGTTAATATAATGGTAGAGGGATTTGGTGTTCATCATTAGGTGTTCATTCTGCAAAAAGTCAGACAATACTAATTTAATTCAAAAAGCTTGCTCTTTAGTAGGCCAGTTAAACTTTCTGTTAGTACTTTCTCACATTTTCATAATGACTTTACACTTTTTCTAATGACAAATTTCTTAATTTACAGGACGTTGAAAAGTTAGTTCAGTCATTTGTTTCAAGGAGAGTGAGATTATTATAATGGTTTATTGTTAGGTTTTTAACATTAATCAGTTTGACTCTGAATTAAGTACATATTGGCAAGAATGATAATCACCTAGGAAGTACAAACATATACACTCACCTAAAGGATTATTAGGAACACCATACTAATACGGTGTTTGACCCCCTTTCGCCTTCAGAACTGCCTTAATTCTACGTGGCATTGATTTAACAAGGTGCTGAAAGCATTCTTTAGAAATGTTGGCCCATATTGATAGGATAGCATCTTGCAGTTGATGGAGGTTTGTGGGATGCACATCCAGGGCATGAAGCTCCCGTTCCACCACATCCCAAAGATGCTCTATTGGGTTGAGATCTGGTGACTGTGGGGCCATTTTAGTACAGTGAACTCATTGTCATGTTCAAGAAACCAATTTGAAATGATTCGAGCTCTGTGACATGGTGCATTATCCTGCTGGAAGTAGCCATCAGAGGATGGGTACATGGTGGTCATGAAGGGATGGACATGGTCAGAAACAATGCTCAGGTAGCCTGTGGCATTTAAACGATGCCCAGTTGGCACTAAGGGGCCTAAAGTGTGCCAAGAAAACATCCCCCACACCATTACACCACCACCATCACCAGCCAGCACAGTGGTAACAAGGCATGATGGATCCATGTTCTCATTCTGTTTACGCCAAATTCTGACTCTACCATTTTAATGTCTCAACAGAAATCGAGACTCATCAGACCAGGCAACATTTTTCCAGTCTTCAACTGTCCAATTTTGGTGAGCTCGTTCAAATTGTATCCTCTTTTTCCTGTAGTGGAGATGAGTGGTACCCGGTGGGGTCTTCTGCTGTTGTAGCCCATCCGCCTCAAGTTTTTGCGTGTTGTGGCTTCACAAATGCTTTGCTGCATACCTCGGTTGTAACGAGTGGTTATTTCAGTCAAAGTTGCTCTTCTATCAGCTTGAATCAGTCGGCCCATTCTCCTCTGATCTCTAGCATCAACAAGGCATGTTCGCCCACAGGACTGCCGCATACTGGATGTTTTTCCCTTTTCACACCATTCTTTGTAAACCCTAGAAATGGTTGTGCATGAAAATCCCAGTAACTGAGCAGATTGTGAAATACTCAGACCGGCCCGTCTGGCACCAACAACCATGCCACGCTCAAAATTGCTTAAATCACCTTTCTTTCCCATTCTGACATTCAGTTTGGAGTTCAGGAGATTGTCTTGACCAGGACCACACCCCTAAATGCATTGAAGCAACTGCCATGTGATTGGTTGATTAGATAATTGCATTAATGAGAAATTGAACAGGTGTTCCTAATAATCCTTTAGGTTAGTGTAATTCCAGATGCTAAATCACTTCTCTGGCTTCCAGTTATGACCTGATTTTAAATTTCTTGTTCTCACCTATAAATCTATAAATAGTTAACCCCCAGCCAAGATTTAAAGGCTTATTATTGAGTCTAGGCCATACACTGTGATCTCCAGATGCAGGCTAGTTTAAAATTCAAATTATACAGGTAAATAAGTCCAGTATGAGGCATAGTCTTCAGGTTTACAAACTCTGTAATGATCTATGTTCTAATATTAGAGAGACCCCATTGACCACAAAATTTAAATTACGGCTGAAGGTTAATCATTTTAGGAGAGCTGCTACTGAAGCCTTTTATATTGCTTTTTAATAATTGTATCAGTTAAGTTCATTATAGTTATTACATCCTATTTAGTTTGTGTAGCTTGGACCGAATGTGTTGTAATTCGTTCAGTTTATCTGCAGCATAATTCATTACTCATTGCAGAAGGTGGCAAACTTAGAACAGTTATAATTAGAGACTAAAAACTTTTGAAGCTTTGTGAAATAAATAAGTAAAGTATAATATGCATGAATTTCTCCTAGTAATATAAATTTAGTGGGCCAACTTTCCATTAATCCATAGGCATTGCAGGCTCCAGCCCTAAAACAAATTAATGTATTAAATTGCACAGTAAAACTGAGTTGTCAACAGTGTTTATATGTTTACTTGTGTTCAGTGCTTCTGTTCTTCTTCAGACAGTTTTTTTTTTCAGTTTTGTTCCAAAATAATTTTCCCCTTCCATAAAGTGCAAAATACAATTACATCTTGGAATCATTGTGAAAACTTGGAAAGTCTTGTGTTTAGTCACATTGTGATTCACTTAAGGTGACAGTTTCAGCAACTGAGGATTAGCAAACATGTTTTTGAATAACTTTTTTATTAAATCATGTAATTCAAAAAAGAGCCCAAACAGAATATTAATATGATATTCACTCCAAGAAGGATTAAATGCTTAGATAAGAAATTAACAATGTACCACTAGTGATACTTTTCTCTGTGCCCTGCAATGGCCCAGTTTAATGTGATTCACTTTATTCTATGTCAAAAAATTGTATGTACACTTCTTTTGTAGGTATACCTTTTTTGGATATGTATTATGCCTGAGATGACGAAACTGGCTTATGCTTAAATGAGCAGTTGAAAAATAAAGGTGTCTTTAAAGGGACAGTTGAAATATCATCAGGAGATGAAAAACTGAGATTGGAGCATTATTAAGAGCCCAAGCAAGATCAGAACTGTGAAGAAATATAAACCCAAACTATAAAAATGAGAACCAAATAATGAAGTAAAAACAAAGCTAAGGTCTGGAGCCAAAGAATTCAAAACTGAGAGCAGTAATAGGGAGCCAAAAGAGTAGTAATTTACCCAAATACCAGGATATAAGAATTCTGTACCACCATGTTTTATAGCTGCTGTTTTTTCCAAATAAGAAATCTGGAAGAGTAACTGAAAGAGAAAGACCAGGAGATGGACTGAGCAAAAGGCAGTTAAAGTTCATACACAGATTATTACCAAATCTCACCAAAAATCTAACTAAACACAATACACAAAGATAAAAATCATAACTGAAGAAGGACACAAGGAATCAAATGCCTTTTCATTGTAAACCTTACTGACTACTAGTGTTTTGTTGTTTTAAATTAGACAACAAGGAGGTGTTTAATGCTGACCTTTATATCACCCTGGCCTTGACATCTTGTGCCATAACTCCTGGTTGTCAAGTGGCAGAAGCAGGAATACAACTGAAAGCAATCCTACCAAAATACCATCCATTAAACCTAATTTTGTAGGAGAAACACTGACATACAGTATAAGGCCAATGCAGTGCGACTGGCTAGCAGAGCTGCCTCACAGATCAAGTGAACCTGATTTGAATCTCATGCCATGTTGCTTTCTGTGAGTTTTCACATCTTTCCAGTGATTGAGTGCATTTTCGTGACTGGTTTGCCTCCCAGATCTGAATGAAACATATGCGTTTGTTGGGTTAATTGTCATTTCTAAACTGGTTGGAATATTTTGATTTTCAGAGTTTAGCAAGACCCTTCCTCTAAATCGTTCAACTTCTTTTTTATTTCTTTTATTTCTTTTTAAATATTGTTTTAAAACACCTACTTTGTGATTAACACACATAGGTGCAAATGGTATCAAGTTAGCTGCTTTGCTGTTGGGTACCTTGTCATTTGCACCTCATTGTTAATTGCCAGATGGCTAAGAAAAAGAAAGCAAATAGTATCAACTAGCTAAAATGAAACCAAAAAGACCTGTATGACTACTTTGATGGCAATAAGCATCTTTTTGAATACCTTACAGATCAAAAAAACAAGTTTTTTTTTTTAGACAGCAGGCAAAGACTTGATTTTAGGCATATAATTAAATGACTGACATATTCATTAACACCAAGAATTGAATTTAAATAAAAACTGGCCCCCATGACCATGATTGGGACCCACTGAGTTAGATTGTGAGGATGAGCTGATATAGGACTAAAACAGAATTTCTGCTCTAGCATGAAACATA
Source organism: Polypterus senegalus (assembly GCF_016835505.1). Taxonomy (NCBI): domain Eukaryota; kingdom Metazoa; phylum Chordata; class Cladistia; order Polypteriformes; family Polypteridae; genus Polypterus; species Polypterus senegalus. The sequence goes on from NC_053157.1 coordinate 186,754,665, forward strand.
TTAGTATTATAGTATCATTCAGTCTTTTAATGCCTTTCGCAGATCATATCATCACAAGAAATAAGTGTATGTAATTAGTTGTAAAAGGGAAAAAAATATTAATTAGTTTCAATAATAGTCAGTTCTTTAAGTGAAGCATAGCGTTTTTATATACTTTATACAATGATAGTGTTTTGACTGTTTTTAAGATGATTCTTTCCAAAGTGTTCATTACTGATATGTACATTGTATTTATCAGTGAACTGTTTGGTAAGCTTAGAAATAAATAGGAAACCAATTGTTCAGGATGTTGTGTTATGGTGATTCCAAATGGTGGTTACCACTAAGGCGGAGCCCACCGTTGTGTGCTGGCTTAAAAAGCAACAAGTTGACTCTGAGGTAAATGGTAAATGGTGCAAGTTCAATCAAAGGAAATCAACAGGAAATGTTATGCTCAAGTCTATTTATGTGTTACCACCTTGCAAATGATTAAGCCTTATAAACCACATGGTAAAATTTGGGCTTTGAAATAAGCTCATTGTACACAACCTTTTTTTGTTATTTAATTGCTAAATGTGCACAAAACCTCATCTATAGAATGTATTTCTCAGTTCAGCTAAAAGCTGCCTGGAAACAAAATGCTTAGTTTTCTAAAATTAGTAAATACCTGTATAAAAACGCTGTGTTGAGAATACTAGGCAGGTACGGACACTGGAGTATTTTTCTATTATGAAGGCATAGTTATTTTTGATTAGAATGAAAATGTTATACTTTTTTATGAACATAGCTAAATATGTGTCCATGAGCCTATGCATAATTGATCTCAGTGATATTATGGGCATGCCCAAGAAGTATAAATGTTGTCAAGCTAAGTATGATTTATTTTCTAAAGGGAAAAAATAACATTCTCTTACTGAAGACAAAGTAAACAGATTGAGAATTTCAATTCTATATCCCCAGTGACAACATAAACACAAAAGATAGTGAAAGAAGTTATTGAATGTTCTGTATTGTTTTTTATTTCTTTTTTTCATTGTGCTTTGGACAGTCATCTCATTTTTGAAAAGGGAAGTATTTTTTATGCAGTTCTGCTAGCAGTTCTGCTGTGTTTAATTATTTGTGAGGCTATTAGGTTGTACAGTGTCTACTCAGAATAGTTCACCCTGGGGTATCTGGCAAAATATTTTTCCATTTAATTGAGTGATATTTGCACTGTTCCAGTAGTTTCACCTTCAGAAAAAAACAATTACCATATATATGTGTGTGAGTGTGTATGTATTGTGGACGTGGCCCGGACACAGACAGACGGACATGTTGTTCATCACCACCACACGTTTATTTACAAACTATATACAATATTCAAAAGTGCACACAAACCCCAAAGTCCTGGCCAACACACAATGCCTTCTCCTTCGGGCTGCCTCCTCTCTCTCTCTTCTTCTGCCTCGTCCTGTTTCCAACCGACTCCAGCCTCGAATGTAGATTTCGAACTGTGTTTTGGGTCATTGTCTTGTTGGAATATCCAACCCCTGCGTAACTTCAACTTTGTGACTAATGCTTGAACATTATCCTGAAGAATTTGTTGATATTGGGTTGAATTCATCCGACCCTCAACTTTAACAAGGGCCCCAGTCCCTTAACTAGCCTCACAGACCCACAGCATGATGGAACCTCCACCAAATTTGACAGTAGGTAGCAGGTGTTTTTCTTGGAATGTGGTGTTCTTCTTCCGCCATGTAAAGCAATTTTTGTTATGACCAAATAACTGAATTTTTGTCTCATCAGTCCAAAGCATTTTGTTCCAAAATGAATCTGGCTTGTCTAAATGAGCATTTGCATACAACAAGCAACTCTGTTTGTGGCGTGAGTGCAGAAAGGGCTTATTTCTCATCACCCTGCCATACAGATTTTCTTTGCAATTCAGCAAATTGCGCTGAATTGTAGAACGATGTACAGATACACCATCTGCAGCAAGATGTTCTTGCATGTCTTTGGAGGTGATCTGTGGGTTGGCTGTAGCCATTCTCACAATCCTGCGCATATGCCGCTCCTGTATTTTTCTTGGCCTGCCAGACCTGGGTTTAATAGCAACTGTGCCTATGGCCTTCCATTTCCTGATTACATTCCTTACAGTTAAAACTGACAGTTTAAATCTCTGAGATAGCTTTATGTAGCCTTCCCCTAAACAATGATACTGAACAATCTTTGTTTTCAGATCTTTTGAGAGTTGCTTTGAGGATCCCATGCTGTCACTCTTCAGAGGAGAATCAAAGGAAAGCACAACTCGAAATTGACCACCTTAAATATATTTTCTCATGATTGGACACACCTGTCTATGAAAGTTCAAGGCTTAATGAGCTAATCCAACCAATTTGGTGTTGCAAGTAATCAGTATTGAGCAGTTACATGCATTCAAATCAGCAAAATTACAAGGGTAGCAAAATTATAAGGGTATCCAAATTTTTGAACAGCCAGTTTTTCACATTTGATTTAATTTCATACAACTAAATACTGCTTCACTAAAAATCTTTGTTCAGAAAAACACCCCAGTACTCAGATGTTCCTAGGAAATGAAAGACATACAACTGTTATCTTTTTTGTTGAAAGTAAATTATTATGCAGGCTGAGGGGGGTTCCCAAACTTTTTTGTATGACTATATATAATATATAAAAGCACATGTAAATGTATTTCTCTTCACCTGTGGGCAACACTTTCCTCATTCCCACAAGTACAACACAGTCTTAAGCACAAGCCCAGTATACCTGAACAAAGTGACTGAAACTCACTGATCAATAAAAAATTGTTAAGGACAAACAAAGCCACAGACCATGTATTTTAAGCAAATCATTCAATTTAGTTATGTCCTTACAAGGTTTTTGTTTTATAGTGTGTGCTACTAATAACCATGGTGATCTTTTTCCCACATTTGTTTCAAATTGTGGAAGATGATATGTAAGAAATCCATTGTTAACTAGTGGTGTTTGCTGTCTGCAAAAGGTGACCTGTCAGCAGTTTTTAACAAGTAATATTTTTTCTGCTGATAAAGGTAGTGCTGACAACAGTGCTGTTGCAGAAAAATGAATCTGCATTCTCAAAACCTATCATGCTACCACTTGGAGGGTGAAGCTTAGTCCTGATTTATGTTAGGGACTCTTTTAACACACTGTTTTTCTTTTTTGGTGGACATTTAAATTCATCCTTTTTTAGCCTATTTTGTTTTTCTTTTTCATTACCGAGTTGGGGCAAGTTATAACCTATTGCAATAGTACTAGGTGCAAAATGTGAGTCAGTCATGGACAAGAAATTAGTCCGTCACACAGCACACGCTTAAACACCCACAAGCACTTACTGGACCAGTGAACCTAATATGAAAATCTCTCAGGTGCTGGAATAAATCTGAGTAACTTGAAAAAGCCTATGAGGAGAACATCTAAAATCATTCAGATATATGACCTGCCTTGTTCTGAAGGTGCGAGGTAGTAGCATTAACCACTGCATAATTAGTATTGTGTATTATAATAAACACAATAGTGTGATATTGGTAATAATTATCTTTCCTGTTAAACTTTTTTTCTTAACGACTATTCTAACTTTTTCCGAACTTTTTTATTAAGTTTATGAACTTCGGGACTGAGGTTTCACCTATTGCACAGCTACACTCACATCCTAATTTGGGATCCTGAGGTGGTTCATCATGTGGTGGGTGCAGCAACACGCTGTATCTGTGCATACTCCCACTCTGTAAAAATTTCCCTTTTAATCTAGTGTTGTCTAAGGGCTCAAAACTGTATTTTTGTAGCACAGTTGTATCATGTTAATAATGTTTGGGACAAAGACATATTTATCCTTGATTCACCCCTCTGCTCAACAGTTTAAAATTACAAATCAAATGATTCTGACCTGATGAAAGTGCACATTGCAGGATTTAATTTAAGGGTATTTACATACATGTTGGTCACACCATGTAGAAATTACAATACTTTTTATACATTGTCCTCCCCATTTCATAGTATGACAGTGAATTGCCTCTGGCTTTCCTGAATTTCACCAATGTTGCTCCTGAATTCCAATAAAAAGTGAATAGAATCGGCATTGGTCTGTAGCATGATAAAACTGCATGTCAATTTTGTGTGCAGTAAGTATATTTTGCGTGGTTTTATTATTCTACTGTGCTTGTAAGTGGAAATATTAAAATATAATATCACAGGTACAAACTAAATCCATTGATGCTGACATGGTTGACTTTCAGGTCCAATGTCATTTACTATTATATTTTGGACAAGATCAACTTCAGACATCTCTGTCTTTAATTTTATATCACATGTCATATACAACAGAAAACTAAGAATCATACTTTGAATTTAGAATAAAGCCGTATTGTATAATTAAGAATATTGTATTTACACATAATCATAAGATTATATGCCTTGTTTACTTCAAAATAAAAATATGTAACATAATATGTTAGTATAAAAAGCAATAGAACGGTTAAATATTATCAAATGATTTACACTGTGCCATTAAATGGATTTAGCTGTGAAAAGGCAGCTGTAGTGGAGGGGACTAAGGCTTAAGAGGCCTGTCAAGTTTGAGATATTCTCCCTTGGAAGGCTCTGTAAACATATCTAACTGCTCCAGAGTAGCTCTTTACCAGGTCTACTCAAGTCTAATAATAATAATGATAATAATAATAATAATTAGTATTATTCTTTACATTTTTATAGTGCTTTTTTCACTACTCAAAGCGCTTTCCACTCAGGGAGGACCCAGAAAGCAAACCCATGATATCCTTACTGTGAGGCAGCAGCACTACCACTGCGCCACCAGCATGGATAGTCACCTTTAGAAACATTTCACTCTGTGGTCACTAATCAATGACAAAAGAATTAAGACTTCATAAAAAAAGATTTTAAAATCACAATAAGAAGAAACATTAAAATACAAGAAAGACCCACCAACAAAAAGCACTAGTGCATTGCTAAGGGGCTGCTTAAATAACTCTTGTACCTTACCCCAACCTCCTGGTTTCCCCTTCTGAATTTATGCATCCCACCTCTCCATCACAGAACAAGTGCAATTTCAGCTTCACATGTTATTTTAACATTCTGCTTTTGTCTGTGTTTATCATTTTGCAATGCGTAATGTAAGTGGTAATGGCACTGTCTACAGTTAGTTAAGATAGTCTTGAAGTAAACATATTACCAGATAAGTTCATTTCTCCAGTATGGCTTTTGTAATTTACAGAATCTGATATATGTGACTTTATATATTTTAATTACAAAAAATCAGCATTTAAATATCATGTGGAGGTAGTAGCAGGGGATATGATGTTGAATAATCTGCTGACTGTCATGAACAAAGTCGCACTACGAACCAGATCAATGTACCTTCAGCACAAGGCTAGCTGAACCACAAGTGTTCCTGGGAGTGGTGTAAGGAGTCTGTTTTACCAGGTATAATCATACATTACAACATATCCTCTGTCTAGACTATTTTTTCTGCCATTTTAATATGCTAATTTAAAAATGTTATGAACATGTTTGTTTTTGTCATTTATTTTACTGTTGAAAGTTTAGTGTGTTTTTGTGTATATCTGACCTGTGTTAGTATATGTAAACTACTTAAACACTGCATATTTCCCTTGGAATAAATAAATTATGTATATGTGACTGTCTTGTCAATCTGTCTGTCTAGCTAGCTACCCATATTATCATTAGATATTATCTGTCTCAGGGCATATTCATGGTTACACTCGCACATGCCCAAAATCAGCAAATTTAGAATTAAAACTTAATATACACCCTGTTAGGAGAAGAACCATAGTAATCAATGTATGGAGAAGATGGAGAAGTCAGTGTTGCAAAAAAAGGACAAATGCATGTACCATGTTTTTTTATGATTTGTCTATTTTTTTACATACATATAAAAAAGTTTGTGAACCCCTCTCAGCTTGCATAATAATTTATTTTCAACAAAAAAGATAACAGTGGTATGTCTTTCATTTCCTAGGAACATCTGAGTACAGTACTGGGGTGTGTTTCTGAACAAAGATTTTTAGTTGTATGAAATTAAATCAAATGTAAAAAACTGGCAGTGCAAAAATTTGAGTACCCTTGTAATTTTGCTGATTTGAATGCATGTAACTGCCAAATACTGATTACTTGCAACAAAAAAAAATGGTTGGATTAGCTCGTTATGCCTTGAACTTCATAGACAGGTGTGTCCAATCATGAGAAAAGGTATTTAAGGTGGTCAATTGCAAGTTGTGCTTTCCTTTGATTCTCCTCTGAAGAGTGACAGCATGGGATCCTCAAAGCAACTCTCAAAAGATCTGAAAACAAAGATTGTTCAGTATCATTGTTTAGGGGAAGGGTACAAAAAGTTATCTCAGAGGTTTAAACTGTCAGTTTCAACTGTAAGGAATGTAATCATGAAATGGAAGGACACAGGCACAGTTGCTGTTAAACCCAGGTCTGGCAGGCCAAGAAAAATACAGGAGCGGCATATGCACAGGATTGTGAGAATGGTTATAGACAACCCACAGATCACCTCCAAAGACCTGCAAGAACATCTTGCTGCAGATGGTGTATCTGTACATAGTTCTACAATTCACCGCAATTTGCACAAAGAACATCTGTATGGCAGGGTGATGAGAAAGAAGCCCTTTCTACACTCACGCCACAAACAGAGTTGCTTGTTGTATGCAAATGCTCATTTAGACAAGCCAGATTCATTTTGGAACACAAGTCCTTTGGACTGATGAGACACAAATTGAGTTATCTGGTCATAACAAAAAGCACTTTGCATGGAGGAAGAAGAACACCGCATTTCAAGAAAAACACCTGTTACCTACTGTCAAATTTGGTGGCGGTTCATTCATGCTGTGGGGCTGTGTGGCTAGTTCAGGGACTGGGGCCCTTGTTAAAGTCAAGGGTCGGATGAATTAAACCCAATATCAACAAATTCTTCAGGATAATATTCAAGCATCAGTCACAAAGTTGAAGTTACGCAGGGGTTGGATATTCCAACAAGCCAATGACCCAAAATACAGTTCGAAATCTACAAAGGCAGTCATGCAGAGGGAGAAGTACAATGTTCTAGAATGGCCATCACAGTCCCCTGACTTGAATATCATCGAAAATCTATGGGATAATTTGAAGCAGGCTGTCCATGCTCGGCAGCCATCAAATTTAAATTTTAAGATTTTGTATGGAAGAATGGTCAAGAATACCTCCATCCAGAATCCAGACATTCATTAAAGGTTATAGGAGGCGTCTAGAGGCTGTTATATTTGCAAAAGAAGGCTCAACTAAGTATTGATGTAATATTTCTGTTGGGGTGCCCAAATTTATGCACCTGTCTAATTTTGTTATGATGCATATTTTCTGTTAATCCAATAAACTTAATGTTACTGCTGAAATACTACTGTTTCCATAAGGCATGTCATATATTTAAAGGAAGTTGCTACTTTGAAAGCTCAGCAATGATAAACTTTTTCATATGACTGTATCTTTAAATTTATTCGCCAAAATGAATCTTCCTACAGTTCTTAGCTGAATAACTAGACACTTTTTGTTTGTGTAGTGATACACTGAAGTAAAAATAAGAAGCTAATGCAGATTTAGTATGCATTATGTGTTGAAATGTTTACAAGCACAAGCCTTCCTTAAACTGAAGCTGACTCCAGAATCTTCATTTGAAACTTGCTCATTTGATGTTTTCCTTAAGTTGAAGAGCATTGCCAGTTTCCTTTTCAGGACCTTTTAATTCCTTTATTTCTAATGCTAATTAGGTTTGTTGCAAATTAATGTTTTGCTTGATTTGTAATTGTTGTGCCCTTTCTGTCCATGCATGATTTGTTAATGTTCATCGTGTTAACTGAACCGTGTCAAGGTTTTTGATTGAAGGAGGTTCTGCTAAAACAGTACCTAGGGCTGGAGCATGTGTTTTAATTGTTTTGCTTTGAGATTTTCCAGATAATGTGGAATTAGTGTAAGGGTTTTGTTGTTTGCAAAAACAAAAGACTATACTCAAGTGCAACAAAATAAGAAAAATGTCTGTTTGGCTCATGTTTATAGGGGTTGCCTCACTGAAGAATCAAACATGAATGTTTTTTTTTTCCCTGCTCATTCCTTTGAGGCATGCAAGACCATGATGTTGTGGCTCTTCATTTTTTCAAGCTTGTGTGGTAAATTGCCAAGGTTGTTTTTATGGGCTAATTGTAAAAGTCATAGATTCCTGTTGACTGAAACTGAAAGTGCAGGTCTGGTCAGTAGATTACTCTGTTTGGCTGGGTTGCACCATAGGGTACATAATTGGTTTGAAAATGTTTTGTAGGCTGTGGTATGGTACAATTGCAATCTTACTATATAGCGAATGCTGAGACACATAAGTGGCAAATGTCAAACTACTATTTAATTTAAGAAAGGGACAGTGCTTGGTGAAGTTTCAGTATACAGTAGCATTGCGCTTTTTAGTAAAATTCCAGAATGAGCTGCCTAGTAATATAAAACCAAATCAATAGCCTAAAGAATTATGGAGCAAGTTGAAATGATGTGTTGTGGAGGTTTACTGCCAACAAATTATATAACATCCCTTTTTTGTGAACCCTCAACACTCCCAAAAAATATAAGCAGTAAGTATTATTGTTATTCTAATCCAACAATCAATAAATTAAAAATACTTACTCTATATAGGTGTGGCTTTAGACAATACTGGACTTTAAAGCTTTTAATGCTAACATTATGAATGGATGAAGTAAAAGTGAGTCCCATCTATAAGCAGCTGCTTAGCATTGTAAGAAACCCTGAAAGTGAATATACACAGACAGTCTTATTATACAACTGATTAACTAAGCAGCCAAATTTCACTCGTGTCAGGGAAATGCTTTCAGTATTTAAGTTTCTTGAAGTGTGTGAAAAGTTGTGGTAAAGGTGTTACTGAGTTTTATGCAAGACATACTGATGAGAGAGCATTGCTTATGAAGTATCGAGTAATTTCACTTCCCATCCTGATACTGACCTCTATGCGATCCAACCAATCACACTTCTGAAAGATGATGTCCATATTGTTTGTGTCTGATGCACTAAATTACTATTTGATAAATAATTATACACATGCACAAATATCCAAACAATCAATTGACTATTTTGCTGCTCATTTTGCAAAATTCAGTTTGTCTTTATCTGTATTAGTACCTTGTACATATGTATACTGTACACCAATCAGCCACAACATTAAAACCACTGACTGGCAAAGTGAATAACATTGATTATCTTGTTACAATTGCACTTATCTAGGGGTAGAATATATTAGGCAGCAAGTGTACTTTATCTCCTTGTAGGTGAACTGTTTGAAACATGAAAATAGGCCAGTGTAAGGATTTGAGCAACTTTGACAAGTTCTAGATTCTAATGGCTAGATGATTGGGTCAGAGCATCTCCAAAACAGCACAGTACTTGTGGGAAGTTTCCAGTATGAAGTGGTTAGCAACATCCAAAAGTTTTCAATCAAAGGATACCAGTGAATTGGTAACATTGTTCTGGTTGCCCATGGCTCATTTATGTGCTTAAGAACTGAAGGGTAGCCTATTTGGTCTGATCCTGTAGAAGAGCTACTATAGCACAAATTACTGGAAAACTTAATGCTGGTCATGAGAGAGAGAGAGATGTCAATTCATAGTGCAATGCAGCTTGCTGCATAGCCACAGACAAGTTAGAGTGACCATTCTGACCCCTGTCCATTGCCAAAAGTGCCTACAACAGGTACTTGACTGTGGCCTGATCTGAAGAATCACGTTTTCTTTCAGATCACGTGGATAGCTGGGTGCACGTGCATCATTTAGAGAAGAGATGGCAGCAGGATGCACTGTGGGAAGAAGACAAGACAGCAGATGCAGTGTAATGTTTTGGGCAATGTTCTTTTGGAATACTATGGAATCTGGCATTCATTTGGATGTAATTTTGACATGCACCACACTACCTACATGGCAACTTTATTCACTGGTGGCAGTGGCCTCCTTCAGCAGCATAATGTGCCCTGCCACACTGCAAGGATTGTACAGGAATGGTTTGAGGAACAAAGAGTTCAAGGTGTTGACTTGGCCTCCAGATTCCTCAAGTCTCAATTCGATTAAGCATCTGTGGTATATGCTGGTAAAGTCTGATCCATGGATGCCCAACCTCACAACTTACAGAAGCACATAAAGGATCTGCTGCTAGTCTTGGTGCCAGATACAATAGGACAACTTCAGAGGTCTTGTGGAGTTAATGCATCCACAGGTTAGAGCTGTTTTGGTAGCACAAGATGGACTTACACAATATTAAGCAGGCGATTTTAATGTTGTAGCTGATTGGGCTATGCTTGTTTATATATGTATAAACAACATAGAAAAATACAAAAGACACCTGAGCATGTATAAACAAAACTAAAATAAAATTTTAAAAGAAAATCCTTACCAATTGTGTGATGCCTATGTTGACCGCAGCTGGCATCCTCTTGAACCATGGGTAATCAGTAGTCGTGGAACCAGTTCAGTGAGGACTCAAACCAGCAAAAGTTTGTGTAACAAGTGTTCAGTGCCTTTATTAAAATAAACAAATGTGTGGTGCAATTCATATTCAAATTAATAAATAATCAACACAAATATGGTGCACATGGAGATTCAAGGTTTAATAAATTAATAATCCCAAAAAGCAATTAAAACCCTCAGTTTAAAACACAGTCAGGATCTGTCTCCTGTAAAACCAGTCATGAGTTTCAGTGCCTCAGTTGCCTTTGCAGCTCACCTTTTGAGGTCTTATCAGCTGCTGAGGATACCCTCTGGCAGGCACAAGCATGGTCCACCCTTTTACTGGCCTGTGTTATCACTTTTATCCCTCAGCATCCATGAGGACCCTTTGAGCCCTGCTCTCTTTTCCACAGCCGACCCTCTGTGTCCATTGAACTGTTGGAGTGCCTAGTCACCCTAGAACGCAATACACACCTGCAAGTATAATTTAAATATAACACAAAATACCCTACAACATAAAATGCCATGTCATGTATACATAGAATTTTTTTTATTATCTTCTCAAAGCATTTTAATATTAATACATAAATGGGAAAGTAGGAGTATGTTAAACAAGGCAGAAAAAAACAACAAAATGCCAATCAGCCCTTTCTACCGTATAGACAAATAATTGATCATTTTTTGAATAAACAATGAAAGTCTAATTGTGAGTCAGGAATGCCATGTCCATTTAAAGGTCCAGTTTTAAGATCAATCGGGATAAATTCTCTCAGATGGCACTGCCATCAATTGTTAATTCAGATCACCTTACAAAGAAAGAGACAATGACAAGCACTAAAAACTAATTATTTCAAATTTGGGAGCTCTATTTTTAAAGGAATCTAGGGATTTCATCATCTACTGTCCATAATATCATCAAAAGATTCGGAGAATCTGGAGAAATCTCTATACGTAAGCAGCAAGGCCAAATACCAACACTGGATACCCGTGACCTTCGATCCCTCAGGCGGCACTGCATTAAACACCAACATCATTCTGTAAAGGATATTACCACGTGGGCTCAGGAATACTTCAGAAAACCATTGTCAGTTAACAGAGTTCATCGCTACATCTACTAGTGCAAGTTAAAACTCTACCATGCAAAGCGAAAGACATATATCAACAACACCCAGAAACGCTACCGGCTTCTCTGGGCCCGAGCTCATCTGAGATGGACTGACGCAAAGTGGAAAAGTGTGCTGTGGTCTGACGAGTCCACATTTCAAATTGTTTTTGGAAATCATGGACGTCGTGTCCTCCGGGCCAAAGAGGAAAAGGACCATCTGGATTGTTATCAGCGCAAAGTTCAAAAGCCAGCATCTGTGATGGTATGGGGGTGTGTTAGTGCCTATGGCATGGGTAACTTGTACATCTGTTAAGACACCATTAATGCTGAAAGGTACATACAGGTTTTGGAGCAACATATGCTGCCATCCAAGCAACGTCTTTTTCAGGGACGTCCCTGCTTATTTCAGCAGGACAATGCGAAGCCACATTCTGCATGTGTTACAACAGCGTGGCTTCATCGTAAAAGAGTATGGGTACTAGACTGGCCTGCCTGCAGTCCAGACCTGTCTGCCATTGAAAATGTGTGGCGCGTTATGAAGTGCAAAATACGACAACGGAGACCCTGGACTGTTGAGCAACTGAAGTTGTACATCAAGAAAAAATGGGAAAGAATTCCACCTAAACAGCTTCAACAGTTAGTGTCTTTAGTTCCCAAACGCTTGTTGAGTGTTGTTAAAAGAAAAGGTGTTATAACACAGTGATAAACATACCCTTGTCCCAGCTTTTTTGGAATGTGTTGCAGGCATCAAATTCAAAACGAGTGAAGATTTGCAAAACAATAATAAAGTTTATCAGTTTGAAAATTTGATATCTTGTCTTTGTAGTGTATTCAATTGAATATAGGTTGAAAAGGATTTGCAAATCAGTGTATTTTGTTTTTATTTACGTTTTACACAACATGCCAACTTCATTGGAATTGGAGTTGTAGTATGTTTCCCTGGTATGCTATAGGGCATCAGGGAAACTCATATACTGGTTAACTTACAAGCCATAATAATGCTGGTAACATGAGGGATGCCTGTCCCTCTAATGGAAATATGGTGTCCAGGTGTCAGATTTATAAAATTTGCATACGCACAAAAAGATGGTCAAAATGTGTGTATACCGCCTACCACTTTCTACACAGATGTCAGGATTTATAAAAGAAAAGTGATGGGAGAATGTGCATATATTTATGGCCAGTCTGACCCATTTGTAAGCAACATTTCGGAGAAAGAGGGAAATGAAAATACCATTGATAAGTAGGGTAATGCAGCCAAACAAGCTAAATGATGACTCACACCCTTAATAATGCATATCACCAAGCCGTTATCATAATGTGTATTGCTGTGATAAACATTTTAAACCATGAAAGTGATGTACTTTATAGACTCTGTTTTAGATGCCTTTTAAAAGTACCAATGCTGCACTGAAGAATTTACTTGGGTTTTCCTAAGTTTATGTTGGCTACTAGTTGTCACTTCTCTGCATTAAAAATCAATGCAATCATTTTCTGTCAATAATTGCATTAAGCAAAAACACAGGTATGATTCACTCCATTGGTACAGAAAGCTATGATTAACACACCCTGTTCATAGTCCAATGGTTTAACACAACATGGCTTGTTTGGCACTAATTGAAGAATATGCAAATGGTCATACAGAAAGGGAATGAGTTTTTAGGCACTGGCAAGAGTTCTTTTTTGATTATAATGATGACTAGCTTGTAAATATTTTACATAGCAAAGAAAATTGTGAGTCTGAAATTGTAATTTAAACTGGTAAAATAATTAAAATGTGCATCGTCTTTCTATCAGAGGATTTTGTGTCTGTTGATTTTTATAAGTTTAATTAACAGAAGCGCTTGACATGGCCTTCAAAAAATTAAATAAATGTATGGTAGTGATTATTTTTCATAATATTACTTGAAACCAACCTGTCTGACAGGGAAGTGATTATGTAATCTGTGTTTATTTTTTCCTGGCTCTGATAAAAGTGAAAGCCTTCTGAAATAATACATCATGAAGAAGCAAACTTGGAAAAAAATCTTTTGTTTACTGATTTTGTTCGTATGTGCGTGGGCTCAATGTTTAAAAAACAGACAAACAAATCGTGCCAGACAAATTTGCATACCCAAGATCACATTGTGGCAAACAAATTTGCATACCCATTATGCACATCTGCATAAGTAGTTTACCTCAACTTTAATAAATAAATAAATTGTTTACTTCTCATTTACTGACTTTGCTGTTTTGCACAGGCTTTATGTTTAAACAAATAGGCAAACAGACTGTGCCAGGTCAATTTGCATACCCATGGCCCCCTGCGAGACAGACCATGAAACTGAAAGTGGCACACAAATTTGAATATCCATGATACACTTCAAAGTACCTCTGCATTTTTAGGATTGAGCTGGTGTAAAGTACTGTCCATGTCACGATGCCTACTATGACCTTTATGTAGATATGTTATGAAACCCTGCCAATTAGAGCTGAGCTAGAATCTGAATAGCAAGAATGCCCATGGCTCTAAAGAAATTTTGTTTTAGATGGGCTACTGTTCTTCAGAAAATGAATTACTATGTAACTGTAAGAATATTTTTAAACCATGGAGATTGTCTTCAAAAAGACACTATAATGTTGAATATTGTGTGTGTGTATATACAGTATACACTGTGTGCACTATTATTAGGCAAGTTGTATTTCTGAGGATTCATTTTAATATGGAACAAATACAGTGCTATCAGTCAATGCAAAATGTTAATAAACCTGAAACCTGAATGTTTTACAAAGGAAACGTGAGTGTGAACATTCTCAGGGGAATACATATGTGTGCACAATTATTAGGCAAGTATTAGTGTGCAGAATTATTACGCAACTAAAGGAAAAACTAAAATTTTCCCACTTCAATTGTTTACTTTCATCTGTTAAAATGAGAATAATAAGCAACTCAAAATGTACAAAGAAACATTTGACATTTCCAAAAAAAAAAAACAGTGACACTTCTTTTCAATAACAATCATAAGCCTTCCATTCACAGCCACCCAGACACTGTGTCGAGAAGTGTACTATTTTCCTTTCATCTTAAATCTTCCATTTAAGAAGGGCCCACAAGTTCTGAATAGAGTTTAGGTCAGGTGAGGAATGGAGCTATGTCATTATTCTTTGAACTTTAAGGCCTTTACACAGTGGAATACTTTGATGCATGTGATGGAGCATTGCCCTGATAAAAATCATGGTCGTCTTGAAAGATGCAGACTTCTTCCTGTACCGCTGCTTGAAGAAAGTGTGCTAAAAAATGGCAGTAGGTTTGGGAGTTAATTTTGAGTCCATCTTCAACCCAAAAAGGACCAACTAGCTCATCTTTTATAATACCAGCCCATACCAGTACCTCACCTCCACCTTGCTGGCATCCGAGTCGAAGTAGAGCTCTGTGCCCATTACTGAACCAGCCACGGGCCCATCCATCTGGTCTGTCAAGAGTCACTCTCATCTCATCAGTCCATAAAACCTTTGAAAAATCTGTCTTCAGATATTTCATGGCCCAGTCTTGACTTTTCAACTTATGTGTCTTGTTCAGGGGTGGTCGGGTTTCAGCCCTCCTTACCTTGGCCATGTCTCTGAGCACTGAACACCTTGTACTTCTGGGCACTCTAAGTTGCAGTTCTGGAATATGACAGCACAGGAGGATAATGGATTCCTGGTAGCTTCACGTTTGATCCTTCTTAAATCTTTGTCAGTTAATTTGCATGTTTTTTTCTCGACACGTTTCTTGTGACTCTGTAGACTATTTGTAACAAAACATTTGATGGTTCTGTGATCACACTGGGTGGCACGGTGGCGCAGTGGTAGCACTGCTGCCTCGCAGTTAGGAGACCCGGGTTCGCTTCCCAGGTCCTCCCTGCATGGAGTTTGCATGTTCTCCCCGTGTCTGCGTGGGTTTCCTCCGGGTGCTCCGGTTTCCTCCCACAATCCAAAGACATGCAGGTTAGGTGGACTGGCGATTCTAAATTGGCCCTAGTGTGTGCTTGGTGTGTGGGTGTATTTGTGTGTGTCCTGTGGTGGGTTGGCACCCTGCCCAGGATTGGTTCCTGCCATGTGCCCTGTGTTGGCTGGGATTGGCTCCAGTAGACCCTCGTGACCCTGTATTCGGATTCAGCGGGTTAGAAGATGGATGGATGGTGATCACGCCACAATATCTTAGCAATTTCAAGAGTGCTGCATCCCTCTGAAAGACTTTTCAGAATCAGTTAAATCTCATTTTGGCCCATTTTGCCCGAGGAAAACAAGCTGCCTAATAATCATGCACACCTTGATATAGGGTGTTGATCTCCTTAGGCCACACCCTCTGTAACTCCACAAGTACACATCACCTGATGTGCTTAAATCCAATAAGCATTCAAGTCAATACAGCTTGGAGTTGGAATAATAAAAATGATAATATGGTCAAAATAATCACTTTCCTAAAAATTTTGCACACAGTATATATATATATATATATATATATATATATATATATATATATATATATATATATATATATATATACTCACCTAAAGGATTATTAGGAACACCATACTAATACGGTGTTTGACCCCCTTTCGCCTTCAGAACTGCCTTAATTCTACATGGCATTGATTCAACAAGGTGCTGAAAGCATTCTTTAGAAATAGGATAGTATCTTGCAGTTGATGGAGATTTGTGGGATGCACATCCAGGGCATGAAGCTCCCGTTCCACCACATCCCAAAGATGCTCTATTGGGTTGAGATCTGGTGACTGCCATTTTAGTACAGTGAACTCATTGTCATGTTCAAGAAACCAATTTGAAATGATTCAAGCTTTGTGACATGGTGCATTATCCTGCTGGAAGTAGCCATCAGAGGATGGGTACATGGTGGTCATGAAGGGATGGACATGGTCAGAAACAATGCTCAGGAAGCCCATGGAATTTAAACGGTGCCCAATTGGCACTAAGGGGCCTAAAGTGTGCCAAGAAAACATCCCCCACACCATTACACCACCACCACCAGCCTGCACAGTGGTAACAAGGCATGATGGATCCATGGTCTCATTCTGCTTACGCCAAATTCTGACTCTACCATTTGAATGTCTCAACAGAAATCGAGACTCATCAGACCAGGCAACATTTTTCCAGTCTTCAACTGTCCAATTTTGATGAGCTCGTGCAAATTGTAGCCACTTTTTCCTATTTGTAGTGGAGTTGAGTGGTACCCGGTGGGGTCTTCTGCTGTTGTAGCCCATCCGCCTCAAGGTTGGGCGTGTTGTGGCTTCACAAATGCTTTGCTGCATACCTCGGTTGTAACGAGTGGTCATTTCAGTCAAAGTTGCTCTTCTATCAGCTTGAATCAGTCGGCCCATTCTCCTCTGACCTCTAGCATCAACAAGGCATTTTCGCCCACAGGACTGCCGCATACTGGATGTTTTTCCCTTTTCACACCATTCTTTGTAAACCCTAGAAATGGTTGTGCGTGAAAATCCCAGTTAACTGAGCAGATTGTGAAATACTCAGACCGGCCCGTCTGGCACCAACAACCATGCCACGCTCAAAATTGCTTAAATCACCTTTCTTTCCCATTCTGACATTCAGTTTGGAGTTCAGGAGATTGTCTTGACCAGGACCACACCCCTAAATGCATTGAAGCAACTGCCATGTGATTGGTTGATTAGATAATTGCATTAATAAGAAATTGAACAGGTGTTTCTAATAATCCTTTAGGTGAGTGTATATATGTACACTATTACTAATCTATAGTGCTGGGAGGATGTTTTGACAGCTTGTGCACAGAATAATAATACAGCAGTAAACCACAAATCACCCAAATACCATATGAGGCAAGGCTGCAGAATCTCAGAAATGTGCTGATGCTGTTTTCATTTGCTCAGTCCTAAAATCCACTGCATATGTTGTACTCATGGTTAAGTCATTTTCAAACCTACCAATAAAGTAAAAACAGATAGTGATTTAATAAAGTTATATCCGCTTATTCAATACTAATACATTTTTCAGTTATGCAGTTTAGGACATGAAGGAGGCCAAAGTAAGCATAACTTCCCTTGGCCAAGTGTGACTTTAGATATCATAAAATCTTCAGTATCAGGAAGTTAAATTGTAATGTATCAGTCTAGTCTTTAAAAAAATACATGTTTATTTACTGGATCTGCTCAGTCCAGTCTTAGCATTTACACACTCACAATGGGCCAATTCAGAATGGTCAGTTAACCTAAACAGTATGTCTTTGGAATGTGTATGAGGGACACACATCAGAATACATAAAAGACAACATGCCAACTGTGCTTGTGACCACAGTTGGCCTTCGCTGGTCTTACCTCCGAGCTCCTCATAAGACATTATTACTGAAGTTCTCACCAAATGTATTAAAAGCCATCTCCTCGTTCAGAGTCATTGAGGCCTTCTGGCTGCTCAAACTGCATTATTAAATTATCATTATAACAAGGACCATGTCACTCCTTTAAGAGGTCTGGCAGCAGGCGGGCGGCTTCAGGGGCTTTACCTTTTAAGATAACTAAAGGAGTTGGAGAAATGCCAAGAACTGATAAAGGAGAGATGACTATGTAGGCAAAGAAAGACTGACCCTGGCAGCAGTAGCGATTCTGGGGCTTAGCTGGGAAGTGAACTCAGGATGAGGGCTAAAGCCACCCCGATCCTACAGGCTCATTGAGTTTAAAGCTGGTGGAAAGATGGGACAGAGTACACAAAACATACATATTGACAGACTAGGGGATGGAATGGGGTGATTAATGCTGCTCTGGCAAGCAAGTGGCTAAGCCTACCCTCCTCAGAGATGGTGTCAAAAGCCTATATAGTTAGAGCCAGAGTTGTTACAGATTTTTTTGTTTATTTATTTAGTATTTTGATTCCTCTCGTTATTCACCCATCTATGGTATGTATTACATTAAAATTATATATTTTGGCCTCCATGGTCGTCTTCTGTATAAAACGGGTTCTGCAATAATGATCTGTTTTTATGCCGCTTGAATATTAAGTATTTGATGTAATTATCCATATCTAAACTCTACAGAAGCACCTACGTTCAGCATATTTTTGTGTTACCACATTTTTGGCTACTGCCTCTGTCAGAGTGTACAAAGATTTGCACCATGTCTACTTCAAATGACACTTGTCTGAGATTTCAATTGGTGAACTTAAACTCATGTACTCTGGCCAGGCAAGAGGTACAGGTGGTTTTGCAGTGTGCTGGTGATTACTGCCTAACTTTGTCAAAGTTTGTTCCATTTGTGAAAGACCATCTCTTTGAGGCATAGGAGATAAAGTGTGTCTGAAGGATGGATCATTTTACTTAGGATTTGACTATGAAGATCAAAACTGGGAGTGATATACACTATCCAGTAAATCTTACCTGACATGTTTAAAAGTCGTCTGTCTCTCCACCCTGAAAACAATCATCCTTCCCTGTGTGGAATAACTACGTATTTTAAAGAGATTCAGCCATAACGATGTCCAAGGTTTCAAAATGTTGTAATTTTTAAAATACTAATAGAATTCAGCTTTTGTTTCAAAAATGAGGTGTGTGATATTGAGATTGCATATGGTTCAACAGGAGCTGCAAAATAAGAAGAAATCGGTTAATTTTGCTATGCTAGTGAACTTGTAAAACCTATGCTGTTTTTTCTTTAACACTAGAATCCTGAACAACACTGATGGCCAAATCTGAACTGTTATTTTCGTTAGAAGCTGCAACATCAAAGTACTGTATTGTTAAAGAGTATATTGGTTACATCAAATATAAGTGATGGACATTTGCATTATTCCCTGCATCATATGCTGGGCTAATTGTTCTTTTTGCTTTTTTATATCCTCATGTTTATTTTATATTTTCCT
Organism: Polypterus senegalus; assembly: GCF_016835505.1. Classification (NCBI taxonomy): domain Eukaryota; kingdom Metazoa; phylum Chordata; class Cladistia; order Polypteriformes; family Polypteridae; genus Polypterus; species Polypterus senegalus. The sequence continues at coordinate 186,774,123 of NC_053157.1, forward strand.
TTTATGTCATACTCAACCACTGTTTCTACAACCTTTATTGATATTGGCATATATTCTTTAATTTTACAGGTCAAATTTTTCATTAGTCATTAAACATAGTTATCAGCACAAACTGCTAAATGCAGTAGGTTATACTTCATCTCCGCTGATGTGCACCTGTTTACTCCGCTATCCATAAAAAATATTATTGCAAAAAACAGAGCTAATTAAAATAATGAAAACAGAGAGGACAGTAATAATGCTTTGAGTTCAGACTTGTCATTTACATGACATAGTTGAAAGTAATTGATGACCCTGCTGCCTCCCTCATCTCATTGAAGTGTTAATAGGGCATGGATTTCATACATGATGCAAACAACAAAATTCCTCAAGTCTGATATGTATTTGTACAGTATATAAGGTAGGTCCAGGTTTGCTGGATGCCTACGTTTATAGTGATATTAGGTAATAAAAGTGTTTAAGATTTTGCAAGTAAGGTGCTTAAAATGCCAAAGGTGGATATATCAGTCAGCATTGGGAAACAAAGCTTACGGTATGGTATGGCTAAGATTAAAAAGTGGCCAAAGTTTTTCATATAAGTGTGATTAATAGATGTGGGTATGGGTTCTACATGCAATAAAGGGATGGTAGTCTTATGTAGAAATAAGAAAGAGGAAGTTTGATTGGCACAGATGAGATCTGTGCATGCTGTGTTGACTTCAACATTTAACATCGTGGGAACAAGTGAGTAAGATATGACTTTTACAATGTTCTAGAAACAATACAGCATGTGCTATTAGTATGTCACATCCATTCAGTACAGTGAGCAAGTATGATTAGTCATGTAAAGGGCAGCATCGCATGAGTGCTCAAAGTAAGAGATATTCTGGAATTAAAGAAATTGGCAAAGAAAACATGAGCTTTTTTTAATTTACAGTATTTATTAAAAGAGGAATGAATGGTAAAATCTGATGCTTGTAATTACACTGGGGGTAAGGATAAGCCTTTATATGGATGTGATCACAGAGAAAAGCTGAACAGTTTCATAATTAGTCCCCAAGACCTTCAAGTAACAGGAACCAGGCCTAAATTGACGCCCCATACTTCTAAAAGTGGAATAAGTAGTTTAGTTGTGGTTTTTACAATGCTCATCACAGTTTTAATTTGTTTAGATAAATGTATAATTTTACTATGTCTGTCAAAGAATTTAAATTTTTGTTGAATCATAAGAAATAAATCTAGCCAAATACAATTCAGATTTCAAAATGGCATTTAGTGGAAAATGGACAAAAGGCCTGACATTGCTAAAATTAACTGAAATAATGAAGCATGTGTCCTATGAAATGCATAAAAATCATTGTGGTCTGCTGTGTGCATGGACAACTGCAGCACTGAAACAGTTTAAATTTTACAGTATGTATGGTATCCGAAGGACATATACAACTAAAAATTGTTTAATGCATTCATTTGTTATATGCATGTATGCTGTAATGCCATACAAATGTTGCCAAACGGATGTGCATTCTATATTTAGAATATAATAAGTGAAGTATATAAGGATTGTGAATTTGAGATGATTTATGCAGATATGCTTTCATCTGCTGTTTAAAAGCTCTCGCTTGTGGGTAATCTTTGTTTTTCGTTCTCCCTCCCCTTTCTTTCTCTCTCACTCTCTTTTTTTGACCAAAAGCTTTTTTTGCTAGCAAACAAAAGATCAATTTTGTGTGGCCCAAGCTCCACCCCGGCTCGCTTGCTCGCTCTCTCTCTCTGCCTGTTACAGTTACACAGTTTGTGTGTGTGCGGCTTGTCTTGGGAGAGGGAGGGACAGAATGTATGTGTGTTCGTGCGCGTTACTTAAGGGAGAAAAAAATTGAAGTTGCCGCCATATGCCAAGGATTTTTTTTCATGACTTGGTGAACTGCACAGTTTTCCAGGGGGGTTGACAAAACGGAATAGGGCACCTAGATGGGGAGCTCTCATCTGCTGAACAAAGGCCTGCCATTAGGTAAGCCTTTTCACTTTTCCTTTCTGTTTGATGTTGTAATCGGGTCCCTTGCTGCTGCTGCTGTTGTATGAGGAGGGCATGTTGAAAGTTATTTGTATTTTTGTTACACAGTGTCCCAGTTGTGGCCTCCCTCCCCCGCCCCGCATAGAACAGGCGATATTCTTAACGATTGCGGCGGGCTGTGTACGATTCGTGAGGCGTGATGATTCTCGCACACGGGACTTGCCTGTCTCCGAGCCCGTATTATCCTTGGGAACTTGACGGTTCACCGCTTCTGGGTCCGTACAGCTCTGCATAAAGGCTGAACGTGGATTCGGAATATTCATATCTTATCGCGAGTCCTGTCTCTGGACAGTTTTTAGAGGACAAAATCTGCGTACGTTCTGTGCTTGAGCATCGGATTCGGTGACAGAAAAAGTCCTCGTTTCATTTGGATGACAAAAACCAGAGCGAGAAAACAAAGCAGATACGCGTCGGCTGCTGTCTACCGCTTCTCCCAAACAATGCTCATACACACAAGTGCCGGAGCGGCCCGTGGCGCTCGCGGTCGTCAGTTACTGGACTAGTAATGCGCGCTTGTATTTTTGACATGCCTCTCTTTTTTGTTTTAATCTGTTTAAAAATGCTGGGCACAGTAAGCGACGTCCTTACTCAATTATGTGTCAAACAGGAAGCATTTATACATTACATTTTTTCTCTCTCTCATTTTACACGATAATTTTACACGTCACCAGAGGTGAATGCGCAATTACTTCTGGTAATTCCCCTCCTCCCTTTCGCCCCCGACCCCTCCCCGTGAAAGACTTAACAAACCACAAACCATCGATGCCTCTTGAGTTTGTTTTTGGTAAGCAAGTTTCATCTGACAATTGACGTGCTTATTCGTCGCCTTTTGAAGCAGCCAAAAGGCCTCCACAGGGGCTTGCGTCTGATCTGCTGTGCCGCAGTCGACCTTCAAGTAAACATCTGTACGCAACTTTGTTTAATTATATTCTGTACCTGGTTTGAAGATTCCCCAACAATTTTTAGCTAAGCAATGTGTGCACATCAAGTGTGAGTGGATAATGGGGTGTGTGCATTATCCCCGAAAGAGAAGTTGCACAGATACGGTAGTAACGACATAACTACGTAGAAAACACTTAAGATGAAAGATATAAATAAATATCGTAATATTAAAATGAGTTGTGTCTATTCAAAGGGCATTTTGTAAAGACGAAAATAGCTTGTAAAAGAAGAAAAACTCCGATGGGGCTTCTCGCAGCGCTGTTGTACAATTATTAGCCTTGAGATAAAAGTGTTCTACAGACTGACAGCTGTGCCAGGACGTATTGTTCACGGTAGCCAGCAGCTTACCCAACATTCATTTCTTTATTGTTAGTATGTGTATAGTATGTATTTTTCTGACCTACTCCTCCAGTTCAGAGTCATGAGAACCCAGAGGTTATCCAGCAGCACTCGTCATAAGGACGAACAAACCCCGGACAGGATGTCAACCTAATACAGGGAGTCATCATAAACACATAGATTTTCTGGTGACTCTAGGTTAACCAACGTGCATGTGTCTGTGATGTCACGAGGAAAGACTCACACTGATATGGAGAATCTGCACTTATTGCATTGGCAATGTCATGCCCTCCTGTTTGTGCATTCCTTTCTCAATCTGAACTATTTATATTCATGTGTGGTTTTACTTTATGGTATCTGGTACCATTAGCCTTCTAGTTTAGTATTGGTGTATTTACAAATAACACATACAAACACAGTTTGTACTATATATGTTCATGCAGTATTACAAATAACACATACACACACTGTACTATATATGTTCATGCAGTATCTTTAAATCTGATGCCGACTGGGGAAAAAAGACATTCAGAACCACAGTAAAATTCAGAAATAGACAAAAAATAAGTGAAAGGGCATTTTTTTTATGTATGCAACTGCTTAAAAATATATGCAATATAATAATCATCATAAAATATTTCACTTTTGGGTTCCTTTATGAGCATTAAACAAATTTAAAACTTTCTTATACCATATTTGCTTTGGGCATCCTTCAGCATCTTTAACCAAACTGCTTAAATTTCACTTTGATGCAACCTTTTTATTATATATATAGGCTATCACTAATAATATTTATTTTTTGTTTTGAAGAATTTTTGTTGTTAATTATCTTTTGCCTTGCTTGTTGTTGTGAACTAAAAAAAATGTTAAGATGATACTCTTCAAAACTCAGTTTCTCAGAAGCAAATGTACTCCTGGAATATTTAAACTTAAAATAGTTCAAAGGTTAAAAACCATTATAAAACTAACATTCCATAATGGGATCCTGAGTCGAATATATCAACTCGAATGTTTCACCATAAACCTTACCTCAATGAAAATTACTGAGTGAAACACAGTCATGTTATATAGTTCATGTGCTTTTTTTCCTTAATTACTGTAGTACCTAAACGGTTGCAGCATGAACAGCCCAAAACAAGATTTTACCTTTGTTAAAACAGTGGGTATAATTTCAAACACAAACAAGTTTCTCTTACACACTGTTAGATCAATTCAATTATTGTACCTAAATGCAAGGTTTTATAAATTTTACAAGGAAAGATATCTGCCAAAGAAATGATGTATTCTTTTTTTTTTAAAGTGTGCATTTATATATTTTTATCATTTATTTAACTCATGCTTTTATCTAAGAGAGGATGGAGATGAAATACAACTGTCAAGTCAGTCAGTCAGTTCCAGACTCCTTTAATATGAGGAAGTGGTTCAGGCGGGCAGGAGGGGTAATTATAATTGTATATATGCTATATAATATTATTGATTTATGTATACTGTATGTGTGCCTGTTTGTGTGTTTATTTATATATATATATATATATATATATATATATATATATATATATATATATATATATATATATATTTTTTTTTTTTTTAATTTCGCTACCAATAAGTTAAGTGACCTGCTCAGGGTCACATAGTAATATATTCTAAGTAATCAAACAGGGTAGACATCCATCCATTATCCAACTCGCTACATCCTAACCACAGGGTCACGGGAGTCTGCTGGAGCCAATCCCAGCCAACACAGGGCGCAAGGCAGGAAACAAACCCCAGGCAGGGCGCCAGCCCACCGCAGGGACAGGTATCCTTGAGGTTTAAAGTTCATATGGTCTACGTAGTTCATCTCTGATACAGATACAGTAACTAGTATATGGATTTAGATGTAAATATACAGACATACACGTAATGACAGGCACATTATGTTATGCATGCTATGATGATTGCTTTTATGTTTATATATTTAGATTTACACTTTTGTCCAAACCTCCTTAAAAATCAGAAGCACTCAATGTTTACATGGTCCAATAGCTGAGGTTCATGTTACAAGTCAGTGGTGTGGACTGAAATGCAGCCTCTTGGTCTGTAGTTCTGTATTTTGGTCACTAAGCAAACCGCCTATAGCATTTTATATTTTGAATGAAAATATTAATTTTATTGCAAACTAATGGCATAATCTGCATGTCATTTAAATACTGTGCTTTTCAATGATCAACATGGCCCCACTGTCCTGGAATGCCATTTTCTTAACATAAAAATATTCTGTGATATAGATTGAATTTTTCTTTCAAACTCTTTCTCTTGAATCCTGCATGAACCTGCGGGAAAAAATTATAAAAGCATGCATTATAGCTGACATCCAGTTTTCTGTGTTTGAGTAGCAGAATTATTTGTTGGTACTCAGTCATCATAAGTAGATGGATGTATTTTCAGTGTACGACTGTATATCCATTATTTAAATCCTCTTAGAACTTATTGTTCTAAAGAAAGGCATGTGAAAAAAGAGAAGTACTTTATGGGCAAATGTCCACTTAAATTTGGAAGACATAAAGCTGGAAATCCTGGTTCTAACACACATATTGACAAATCAGTGCTTGTATAAAATTACCTTTTAGGGCCTCTTTACTTAAGTACTCTAGTCCAAGTGATAGTTAACATTTTGTCTAACATGTTAACAGGCCTCTGTTGTGTAACAACACTGATATTTGATGGAATAGGGTAATTGATACTAAGTTTCTGCGGATTTACTTTTTTATATATGTAACAAAACATAGTTGATGCAAAGCTGTTTCCAATTCAAAGAACTTCTTTTTACTCATTTCTGTTGTTGTTTAATTATTGTTCATTGATACCAGTATTCATAATTAGAGTTTTTTAACAGATGAAAAAGTGAGTAATAGTCTTAGCTCTGAAGCACATTATTATTTCCTAGGTCCTGCCTCCAACAACCCTACACTGGGCTAAGCAGGTTTAGGAAATACATGGCTAGATTGCACATCTGGTTGAAACTGATGAAAAACATATGAATGTCTATTAGTTTGTTAATCTATATTTTAGTAGATAAATAGGCATATAGATACCTATGCAATTGCCACAGTTTCAGCCAGTACAACTCCCTTTTGGATTTAAAGTTAGTTTGGGCAAATTTGGGTAATGGGTGGATTGATGCTTTATTTATAATTTTGTGTACACTTTTTAAGTCTGTCTTTATAAAAAAATGATTTGAAGTTTACTGTATGTACTAAAAGAACAGGCACTTTGCTTTAATGTTGAAAACAGTTAAAAAATGAATAACCACAATGCCAGTAGACTGCAAAGGATACTTGTTTGCTCAGTGGGCATTCCATTTTGATAAATGGTGTAATCTGCCCCCTTAGAAAGACTACAACAGCTCTTTTAGAAGTATGAGTAGTTGTAGTTGATAGTCATTGAATTATACTTAATTTTATGTGCTTTTATACTCTGGAAAGTTGCAGTGAAATAAAACTATGTTTAGTATTTAGGAGGGTCCTGTACTTTTAAACAATGTTTTTAAAGCAGTCACTTAGTACTATAATCAAAGTTTTTTTTAGTATTTGCACCATTAGAGCAGGTATAAAGGGTAGAAAATGTAACATTTTTTTGAGCTTTTCACGGTTATGCACAAAAGTTTTTTAATATGAAGATCCATGACTTACCTATCAGGATAAAGATGATACAGGGCAAATAACCAAAAATAATTAAATATTTTAATGAAGAAGACAACGAACAATCAAAACAACATCAGTGTCTCCATGTTGAACCCAGTTGCGGCGGAGAAATTGAAGAAAGTCAAAATCTTACTGTTTTCTAGTGCTAATGAACCTTTGGAAAGCAAAATCATAGATCTGAATAACAGCCATGGAGTACTCCAAATACTACTAATGATGTATTTTTTAGAACTCAACAGTAGTTCATGTTTTGGGTGAAAGAACATAGTAAACCATTACATGTTTTTGTTTGTCCTTGCACTGCACATACTGTTCTAATCATAATACTATTCATATCATCTGTGTCCATTTTGTACCAGATGGCATTATCATCATCATCATCAGTATGTGATAAATGTTGTGCACAAAACTGATCAAACATTCCAAGATTAAAATGCACTATTTAAATAAGTTTCCCTACCTGTGGTGGTCTTGTGTAGATGTTATTTATGTTCAAGTTGCACCATTCCTTTCACTACTTTTTATTAGAATATCCCATAACTCTACAACCATAAGTGCATTCCATTTGGCCTGATTGCTGAATTAAATCATACAAGTATAACATTGTAATAAAATTTGGAGCATATGAACAGTTTTATCAGAAAATGAAATATTTTAAAGATGTGTGAATAAGGCTGCCTTTAAGATATGTTGGTGTAGAAAATGGTATTGGATGGTAATAAAATTTTCATTTCTGTGTCTATACCAGCTTTTGGACCTCACTACCGGTACCAGAATGATTTCAAAGCAAATAACAAAAAACTCTTTGAATAGCACAGTAACATTACACTGTTTACTACACTAGCCTGCCAGATGTAGAAGATACTGAATGGGTGATTTGCTGTGTCATTTCATGAAATGTACAACTTGGAAACATAAGTGTACATTGATGACATAAGTAACTCTTTTCATCTATTCCCGTGTAGTAGGGTGTTGTAATGTAAAGTACCTGCCTGAAGAAGGGGCCTGAGCTGCCTTGAAAGCTTGCATGTTGTAAACTGTTCAGTTAGCCAATAAAAGGTGTCATTTTGCTTGACTTCTCATTGCAACTAGTCCCACAATAGCCAGACGATAATAATATATATGTCTGGAGACACCCATGAGTGAATTTTTGCTTAAAACTGGGTGGGAACAATTTAGATGGCTCACTGACCACAATTATAAACCAATCCAAAGCCGTATGAAGGCAGCGCTTAAAGTAGGGATGGTGATTTTGAACTGCAAAGATCAGAGGTGCTCCCGTTAGCCTGGTCTGAAAGACTGCATGCTTCAGTTTATGGTGAACCTTGAACAGTCAAAGTCTCCTAAAAAAAAAATAAACTAACTCTATTAGGTATATAAACTGTGTCACATGTGCAGAGAGAGAATAACCTGATTTCAAAATACTGTACAATACAGAAAGGCATCAATGAAAGAATGGTAAGCATGAACAAGTTGTCACAGGTGCTATTTCTGCTCTCTGTTGTTCAGTGTTGCAACAGTAGTGTAGGACTCAATGTAAGCTTGATAGAATCAACAGCTATATTCATGAAAATATGAATAGCAAAATATGCACTTTTAAATAATTAATGTTTCACACTCTGTTAAAAGGACTGAAATTAAAAGAGCTGATAACAAAGAGCCACAGGAAATGCAGATTTCAGTACTTAAAACACCCGAATCGACAAATCTGCCTAATAACAGTAGATGCACAGATGGGTCTGCAGAACATCTACCTTTTTACAGAACGTCTAAACACATAACTTAAGAAGTTTAACATTACTTTCTAATTGGAAAGTATTTTAACATGTTGTGCACGCATAGACTGCAGGTAGTCCCCAGGTTACAGACATCCGACATACGACTTATGAATGGGGCCTCAGTAACTGCCGCTCCGTCATCTTCGGCCTGGGGACTGGGTGACTGGAGGGTGGCGATTTCGCTTCTCGTGCAGTCTAGTGTCCCTCGGGCAGCTCCCGGCGGCAAGCGGTGACCTGTGGTCCATAGTCACCGGGGTCACAGCTATCGCTTCTGTGCAGGACGGAGGCTTGATGGGGCGGATCGCTGCCGGCCCACTACGCCACCGCAGCTACTGCTTCTGTCTGGACACAGGTTAGATGGAGCAGAGATAAGCATTTCACTGCCCGCCCATCACACACGGCTGCCCTGTTCGTTCTCGGTGCGCGGCTGGTAATGCTGTAAGCGGTAACCCCGTTGTGGCTGAATGGAGCCCAGTGAGGGGGAACGGGCGGTGGGGGGTAGCATTATAGTGTGTCTTGGATGGCTGCCTGTTGAAAGGGGGCGGTGGTGGGCGATTCACTGCCTGCCTTTGGCCGCACCGTGTTCGTTCTCGGTGGGCGGACGCTGCAGGCAGCATACTTTAGTGGAGGCGACTGTGTGGTGGGCGAGTGATGAACCCCCCCCTCACTGCCCCCATTCATTCTCAATAGCAAGCCTGCTTGTACTATTACACACATAGCGGGAAGTTGTCTCTTGTTCAGTACACCAGACGTGTTGATGATGGGTGCCTTCCTGCTGTGATAGCGTGTACAATGCTGTGCAGAAGAGCTCATCTTATGTCTTCACCCTTCAAGAATGTCTTAGAAACACAAATCTGATGCAAGTGCTGGTGATACAGTAAAGAAGAGAAAAATCATCACCATTGAAAATAAAATAAATAAATAAAAGAAATAATAAAACGGTCAGAGAGAGGTGAAACTCCCATCATTCATTGGCAGAGCACTTGGTTACAGTCGGTCAACAATAGCATTTATTAAAATAATGTACCTGTTCCGACTTACATACAAATTTAAGTTAAATACAAACCTACAGTCCCTATCTCGTACTTAACCTGGGGACTGCTTGTATAATGCTTCTCAAAACTCTTTTTTTTGCTGCTGTTATTGTCATATAGTGATGCAAGATTTAAAATGACAGAAAGATATCCTCCTAGACACAGGCACTTTTTAAACATTTGAAGCTTGGTAGCCGCAGCAGTCTATTTATGTGTGTTGGTCTGTCTGTCTGTCTCCATTGTCGCAATGCTCGTTACAACACACAAATGAATTAAGTTTCATTTACCTTGTCCTACAGAGTTCCTGAATGGATAGCAGAAATTTTAGCTTTTTATTTTCATTCTGCGTCAAGTCTTTTGTTCAGTTACTTTTACTATATCCCTAAAATCCCGGCAGCAGTTTTAAACACACAGACTGGAGAAATTTGTGATGGTTGTTTTAGGAAGAAGCCCTGTGGATACAGCCTTTGAGAGCAGGATTTTGCCACTATTCACTACAGTTTTTTAACAGATCGTACACAAATGTGTATTCTGGTTTGAGAATCACGTTCTGCACAACTACTTTTTGACAGAGCTTGCTACCGCTCAGAAATAGCCTGAAATATTCAGCAACTTGTTGATCACATGTGATGGCTTGAATGTTCCAACAATGTTGCTGTCACAGATTTTCAACATTTTAGTGTTAGGTTTTGGACATTAATCTTTCAATGTCTGAAGGCATGCTCCATTACAAACTCCATTACTTGCCATATTAAGTCACAGAAAGGGCATGAGAGAAATATATAAAATAAGATTCTCATCATTAACCGATATGGCTCCTAATAGAAAATAAGACCTTTTATACTGGAGGTTGTGAAAATGCACCTCATTATTAGCCCAAAGACTGCTGAGTGTGAACACTCTTTCAAGCCTAAACCTCATTTTTACTAACGTGAGGACCTGCATAATGGTCCAAGTATGACAAAGTTTACTGCAGCTGTATACATAGGTCACTTGCTGTTGTTAACTAAAGGTGTATATAACACTATAAAAGATATACTGCACTTCAGAATAACCCTGAAGGTCACACAGATGTTCCTTTTGACAGAGGAGCTAGTTACTGAGCTCTAAATTGTGCCTGAAAACAAAATTAGAAAATGTAGTATAAATGCAGTATTTCAGTTCACTTTTGATAATATATTTTTGTGTAGATTGGTAAAAGATCATCTTGACATAATCCTTTAAAAATCATGTTTTTAAAAATATTTGTCTTCCATAATGTTGACTGTGATTATATTGTGGTTGAAGAATTTTATGAAATTACGTATAACAAAAATAAAAAAAAAAACCTTGCTATAAAAAGATGCAGGTATCCCTCCACCCCATATATAATGCTGCGGACTACCGTATGCATTTGCAATTTTGTCCACCCGTGGATCCAATGTGTAGCAGAATAGTCTGTACAAAAGGCAGGGGCCTAATCAATTTGAGCTTATGCCATACATATTGGGGTACCTTTCTTAAAGAGGAATAATTTAAAAGATTGATTGATATTGTGAGTTGTTTTCAGCTCAGCTCAGTAATTTGCTTAGGGAGACACCTTCCCTCTTACATACAAGTGTTTCCAGTGACTATTGAAACAGTGGGAATCAATCCCTGGTTTATAGATTACATTGCCACATTTTCTGCTTCTTTGATAAAGGCACAAGAAGATCACAGTATGAACAGTAACATGGTATTGCTTAATATGGACTGCTACATAATCAAATTCACCATTTAACAAGGCTTAATAGCAAAAGAGAGTGTACATTGTACCTTACTAAAACTTGACTATGCAGTCATGTTTTTATTATTTAGAAAAGTTAAAGTTTTCTACTTAGCTTCACAACAAGCATGTCACTATCACTGTTTTTGAATTAGTATTGTTATCCCAAACTATTTCTGAATGCAATTAAATATACATGAGAGTGAAGGTGCACTACAGTCAGACTTACAGTGCATCCGGAAAGTATTCACAGCGCATCATTTTTCCACATTTTGTTATGTTACAGTCTTATTCCAAAATGGATTAAATTCATTTTTTCCTCAGAATTCTACACACAACACCCCATAATGACAACGTGAAAAAAGTTTACTTGAGATTTTTGCAAATTTATTAAAAATAAAAAAATTGAGAAAGCACATGTACATAAGTATTCACAGCCTTTGCCATGAAGCTCAAAATTGAGCTCAGGTGCATCCTGTTTCCCCTGATCATCTTTGAGATGTTTCTGCAGCTTAATTGGAGTCCACCAGTGGTTAATAAGGTTTAATTGGACATGATTTGGAAAGGCACACATCTATACTAATAAAAGGCAAAGCCCTCACTCACTCACTCATCACTAATTCTCCAACTTCCCGTGTAGGTAGAAGGCTGAAATTTGGCAGGCTTATTCCTTACAGCTTACTTACAAAAGTAATTCTACGCGTAAGGGTCATAACTGGAAGCAATTTTTCTCCATATAATGTAATGGAGTTGAGTTGGAGATGGCCATGGGGGGCGGAGTTTCGTGTGACATCATCACGCCTCCTACGTAAGTACGTAGAGAACAAAGAAGAACTCCAAACAGCGATGAGCACAAAACGCCATTTCACAATTGAGAAGGCAGAAAAACATTATGAAGCAAACATACAATCATATTCATAAGCGCAGCTACTGCGGAAACAAAGCACACGGTGGAAAAAGTGAATGTCCTGCTAAAGGAAGACAGTGTAAAAAAAAAACCCGTGCATGCAGTTTGTCACATCTCAGATAAAAAGGTTCTCAGATAAAAAGGAAGACGAGCTGTTTATTGATGCAGTAAGGAACTAATCGATGAATGAAACCTCTTATCTTTACAACGATTGACAAACACGGAATGTAACTTGAACACAACACATCGTACAAATACGACCCTGATTGAAACAAATAATGATAATCAAATCCTTGATGACAGCAACATTCAATAACACTCACAAAACAATTACTGTATATTGACAATCATGTTACGTTATTTTTAAAATGTTCCCTTTTCTTTTTCATAACTTCTACTTCTCCACTGCGATACGCGGGTATATATATAAATGTATATATATACCCGATCTACAGTACATACTCTAGCATAGATAAGCCACACGCTGTGGCTAATTGTAGAGTCTTAAGCCTCTAACGCCGACATTCGAGGTTCGATTCGAGAGGGATGTACTGACTATGTACGCTACCGATTCATTTTACCTTCGCATCTCCTTGGTTTGGGACGTATGAAAAAATATTAGGTTAACGCAGAATCATGTTACGTTATTTTTAAAATTTTCCCTTTCTTAGCACAAGCACAGCTGAGAAGCTTCATGCATGTACTCCATAACGCGTTAAAAAATAACGCATTTAATCACACTTTCAATTCCAAGCAAATGGGAACTTTTGTCAATGCATGATTTCCTGGTACATCCATTACACTGATGCACACATCACAGCTACAAAAATGTTAGAGTCGGAATAAAGCGCGTTCCTACGACTGATCATTTCGACTACCTGAGCGAAGCCTTGATAAAAGCATGGTTTTGTGCACACTGAAAAGCAAGCAAAATTAGATGCATTACAGAAAGCGGACTTTGTGGCTCTTACTGGGGATCATTGGACTTCCGTGACCGTTAGTAATTCTAATTACATCTAATTACAAAATGTTCAATGATCACACTGTTTTAGCCTAATGTACAAAATAATTTTGGCTAATGTTACTCAGAGTTTAAAGAGTAAGCTGGTCAAATTACCTTTATGTTTCTGACTTATTTTTTAAGAAGAAAAACTGCACTTTATGTTGAAATTTTGGTTATTATTATTTAAAGACAATACTATTCTGAAAATGTACTTAAAGTACTTAAACTACCACTTTATTTTTAAGTCTGCCCAATTTTAACCAGGGATGATATTTTTGTTTCTGTTTTGAATTCAAATGCAGTTTAAAAGCTTTTTTTTCAGAAATTAAAACAGCTTCAGTTTACAATATTCATGTCCATGTCTATTATTTGATTCTTTAGCCCACTAAAACCCTTTTAAATAAAAAAAAAATTGCGATTTGGGGCAAATTTACGTGTGCGATTACATACGATTAATCAAGATTAATTCTTACACAGCCTCTAATTAATTGGATTAATTTTTTAATCGAGTCCCACCTAATATATATATATATATATATATATATATATATATATATATATATATATATATATATATATATATATATGTGTAGATATATATATGTAGATGTATATATAGTATATACAGTATGTATGTGTGTGTGTGTGTATATATAGTATGTGTGTATATATATATATATATATATATATATATATATATATATATATATATACAACACTCATGACAATTACATTGTCAATCATGTTACGTTATTATTAAAATGTTTCCTTTTCTTTTTACTTCTTCGCTGCCAATCGCAGGTATTTTGATATATATATAAATATATATACAGATATATATAAATGTGTATATATATATATAAATAGATAGATATGACAACAACACTCATCTCAATGACAAAACAATTACATTAACAATCATCTTACGTTATTTTTAAAATGTTTGCTTTTCTTTTTCATAACTTCTTTAACACACTACTTCTCCGCTGCGAAGCGCGGGTATTCTGCTAGTCTGTCTATATAAGGTCCCACAGTTGACAGTTCATGTCAGAGCACAAACTAAGCATGAAGTCAAAGGAATTGTCTATAGACTTCTGAGACAGGATTATCTCGAGGCACAAATCTGGGGAAGGTTACAGAAACATTTCTGCTGCTTTAAAGGTCCCACTGAGCACAGTGGCCTCCATCATCAGTAAGTGAAAGAAGATTGAAACCACCAGGACTCTTCATAGAGCTGGCCGGCCATCTAAACTGAGCGATCGGGGGAGAAGGGCCTTAGTCAGGGAGGTGACCAAGAACCCGATGGTCACTCTGTCAGAGCTTCAGAGGTCCTCTGTGGAGAGAGGAGAACCTTCCAGAAGGATAACCATCTCTGCAGCAATCCACCAATCAGACCTGTATGGTAGAGTGGCCAGATGGAAGCCACTCCTTAGTAAAAGGCACATGGCAGCCCGCCTGGAGTTTGCCAAAAGGCGCCTGAAGGACTCTCAGACCATGAGAAGTCACCACTCATCACCAGGCCAATGCCATCCCTACAGTGAAGCATGGTGGTGGCAGCATCATGCTGTGGGGATATTTTTCAGTGGCAGGAACTGGGAGACTAATCAGGATAAAGGGAAAGATGACTGCAGCAATGTACAGAGACATCCTGGATGAAAACCTGCTCCATAGCGCTCTTGATCTCGGACTGGGGCGACGGTTCAACTTTCAGCAGGACAACGACCCTAAGCACACAGCCAAGATATCAAAGGAGTGGCTTCAGGACAACTGTGTGAATGTCCTTGAGTGGCCCAGCCAGAGCCCAGACTTGAATCTGATTGAACATCTCTGGTGAGATCTTAAAATGGCTGTGCACCGACGCTTCCCATCCAACCTGATGGAGCTTGAGAGGTGCTACAAAGAGGAATGGGCGAAACTGGCCAAGGATAGGTGTGCCAAGCTTGTAGCATCATATTCAAAAAGACTTGAGGCTGTAATTGCTGCCAAAGGTGCATCGACAAAGTATTGAGCAAAGGCTGTGAATACTTATGTACATGTGATTTCTCAGTTTTTTTATTTTTAATAAATTTGCAAAAACCTCAAGTAAACTTTTTTTTCACGTTGTAATTATGGGGTGTTGTGTGTGGAATTCTGAGGAAAAAAATTAATTTAATCCATTTTGGAATAAGGCTGTAACATAACAAAATGTGGAAAAAGTGATGCGCTGTGAATACTTTCCAGATGCACTGTATCTGTAGCAGGCGTATGTATCTTCCCACGCCATGTGCATTCTATATAAAGCTGATTGCACTGCCAGTTGTATAAGAGTACAGAGTATATGTAACAGATATGCTTCAGATATGCAATATGTATGTACTCTTTATTATTTGATGTTAATATGTATTTATTTGCTAAGAAAAATAAGAGCACTGTACTGTATAACATTTTGCTACCAGCCTTACAGAGTATCAGGTACCAGCTCCTTGTATCCAGTCTTGTTAACTCGCGTCACTTGTGTGTGTTTTATATTTCATAGCGCCCGTATTTCTGTAAAGTCAAGTACATTATGGCCCTTAAACAGCGCAAGCTTAAAAAGTGGTGCAGTGAACAGCACAACAGGTCAGATGATCTGACATGGACCCAGCAAAGGAAATAAAGCAGCCGGTGCCGTATGAAGACCTGTGAGGACAGCGAACCCCCATTCAGACGAAGAGGATGAGTGGTGTCTCACGAGACTAACAGCAGGAGCTAATCCAGATTCTTTCTTAACCTATAAATATCTACTTATGTTGGTGTAACAGTCTATTGTTCATCCTTTTTGGCTTCAAGGGGAATCGCTGTCCTCATCGGTCTTTTACGATAACAACAGTTTTAAAAAACATGAAGGTTTACTTAAATATGTGTGATATTATTGTATCTTCCACTGTACAGTACATTTGAACTCTCCCTTATAAATTTCGAGATACAACTATATTGACTTGTATCCCCAGTGCCAGAATGTAACCTAAAGAAAAGTCGATGTATACATGTAGATACAAATTTTTAGTTGGATTCCAACAAAAAAAGCATACATTCAGATTTTCAGTTGAATCACATTCACAAAAGATGTCCACAAAGAACAGACTCGTTTTTAATTGAGTTATTTGTCATAAACTATAGAAACTAGGATAATAAATAATATAATACTGTAAATAGAAATATAGCCCACTGTTGTTGGCTTTGAATTTTTTAAGTTTAATTTATTAATTGGAAGTTGCAGGATTCACGTTATTTTCTTAACCCAGTGTCAGATTTACACCGCATAACAACTGACAAACAAGTTTTAGACGGAAGACATGTAATATTTAAGGACTGCAGTTGCTAAAATATCACCACTCCTTAGTTGCTGGAGCTGTCACCTTTAGTGAATCACAGTGAATGACTAAATGCAAGATTGTTTCCAAACGATTCTAAGTTATATTGCGTTACTTATTTTGCAAGCTAATTGGTGTAAACAATATCAGAATAGGAGCAGGGGCACTGAATAAATGTAAAAAAACAAATACCATAGGCAAATCAGCTGCAAAGTGTCTCTTTGAAAATTTACAGTCATGTAATAAATCAAATTAATTTGCTCGCAGACTGGATACTGCGGTGCATTTACCCTTCCCTCTTTAGGAGGGGCACCAGTGAGTTATCAAAGTTACTGTCTGACCTTCAATGCTAGGGGAAACACTGACATTTGTGGGGAGTGACACTGAAAACAGTAAGTTAAAATTTTATCCTAATAGTCTGGAGCAGAATTTCCTCCCAGATTTCCAATGACCACTCAGTTTAAAGTAAGAATTAATTTTTTGTCAATTAAATCTTTAATAAGTTTAAGATTTATTACTCACTTTTATATGGCTAAATACCAATTGCCTTGTAAAAGAATTTGGATGATTTATGGACTGGTAACTAAATAATATGCCTCTTTCTTAAACTTCGTTTGAATAACTGGTGAATGTCACTTTTTGTTTACCAAGAATCATAAAATTTACTTGTAAGATCCTAAGAATTTGGCAAGTCCATTTTGCTTTTTCACTCACTCAGAAAATTCTAACTATCCTCACCTATATTAGTTTCATTAAATAGAATGCCTGAACAATCAATTACTTTTTTCATTCCAATATATTCCCTCGTAATAGGGGGCTTCAAAAGAGCATACAGATCAGAAAACCATAAAGTATTCTACACCATCTGTCCCACCTCTAAACGTCAGTAGCAAGGCTGGCTGCAGACCTTCAAGTACTCATTGCAAAGAGAATGAGTAGCTGCAACATATCAGATACTAAAAGTAGAGTAGCAAAACAATTTTCAGGAATGCCTGTTGGTTTCTTGCATGGTTTTAGCAGTCCCTTGGCAGGGGTCCAAACCTCCTCCGTCATTTTGGCTTGGGACAGGCTGTAGTTAACCACAGTGAATGAGTCTGAAACAATACATTCCGAGTTTCATGCGGGCAGTAGCCCACAGCCGAAGGAGAAACTCAGAGAGACACAAACTGGAATGGTTCGGAGACATATGCAGGATGGCTGGCAGCAGGCTTCCATCACAGTGTAAAGTGTAGAAGACAGCTCTGAAAAAGACCAGGATCAAACAAATTGAAGTTGACCTCGGAAATTGCCAAATCAACACAAGTGAAGCTAAGAACATCACAATCGACTAACAACATCCTGAAAGAAATCCTGGACCCAGGGACTACAGCGACGTAGTGGCTTTCAAGGTCACCCTCATCTAGTTGTTCACTAGGGACCAAAGAAATGATATAAGAATGTCATTGGCTAGTTTTACTAACCCATTAGATATGTTGCCTTTCTTTTATAAAATAAAACATTTCCATAAGTGATATGTTGTCATTTACAGATAAATCACATTGATAGTATATGGTTTAAATTATATTTACAAGGTGAGTTTGTACTCGTTGCTAGGTAGGTGTTAAGTTTTTATAAACAAAGGCTTTATGCTCATTATCGCCCTTGCCCTTTTTAATGCAAAAAGTTGAAGGGGAACAAAGGTTCATTCATTTGTCTAATTAAATCTTTAATTGTATTTTATTTTACATTTCCATTGAGTAGCACTGAGTGACCTCTGATAATTTTATACATTTACAAGTAGAAATATGCAGAAAAGTAGAAATATACAAAGGTATACATATCTGCAATTTTTTGCATATGTCAGACAGTTAATGCATCCAGATATTAAAATATGATTGTGTTAAGCAAATACTATCTGGAAAAGTAAATAAAAAAAGATAAAATTCAGGTCTTTGCTAGTGTGTTTCCCATTCTATTACTAGGTGAAAGAAACCTGATCGAAATGGAAGTGACTGCAAACATTACTGCCAGGGAGAAATTAAAAAAAAAAAAAAAAAAGATAAAGACGTTATTAAAAACTAGCTCTAAATTATTTAATATTGGCTAGCAGGTCATTCCAGAGTTTGCAAAACTAACCCTTGTGGAACGAGCCCCGGACACAGACAGGTAGACATTGAAAAGCACCACTACATGTTTATTTACAACTATTTACAGAATAGTAAGTGCCACACAACCCCAAAGTCCAGGCCTCACACTCAATGTCTCACTCTTCAGGCCGCCTCTTTGCCTCTCCTCCCGAGCTCTGTCATTCTCCTCACCCGACTCCAGCCATCGAATGGAGGGAGGCGGCCCCTTTCATACACACCCGGATGTGCCCAGGTGCCTCCCGGCAATCTTCCACCGGCACTCCCTTGTGTGGCGTAAGTGCCGGCCACGCACCCGGAAACACTCTGGGTGTCCCCGGTCCTCTTCCCCCCAGCATTTCCGCCACACCCAGGGCTACAAAGGCATCGGGGTACCCCCTGGCAGTGTCCACGGGCCCCTACAGGGTTGAGCTTCCAGCCCCAGCCACTTGCCACACCCTCTTCCTTTTACAGAAACTATGTTTATCCTATTGATTTAAAGAAGGACTTGTATTATGTGACTGCTACATGTGTGTGTGTGTGTGTGTGTGTGTGTGTGTGTATCTGTATATATATATATGTATAGACTGTGGGATATGGCCCAGACACAGACAGGTAGACATGGTTTAATCACCCAACACACGTTTATTTACAACTAATACATACAAATGTACCACACACAACCCAGAACTCCCCCAAAGTCCAGGCCTTTCTCCAATGCCTTCCTCTCAGGTCCGCCTCCACTCCTCTCCACTAAGACGTTGTCCTCTGCACTCCTGACTCTAGCCATCGAATGGAGGGAGGCAGCTCCTTTTATCCCCACGCGGACGTGCTCCAGGTGCCTCCCGATTACAAGTACCGGCTGCGCACCCGGAAGCACTCCGAGTGTCCCTGGTCTTCTTCCCCCCAGCACTTCTGGGTTAGGCGGTAGTGCTGAGGGTCAGAGCTCCTCTGACATTGGGGCACCCAATGGCGGTGACCACGGGCCCCTATAGGATCCACAAAAGCCACCAGAGCGGTCACCCCTTTGTGGTCTGGAAGAGGCGCAATCCTTCTTCCGGGCATCCCGGCTGGGTGCCACCCCCAGCCACTTGCCACTAATAAATATATATATATATACACACACACACACACAATATTTTTAATTAGTAGCTTCACTGAAATAAAATTAAACTAAGGTGTTTATGACTTAATGCATCAGAAGTGGTATTTAAAAATCAGTTATAAATTGAAGTGATAGCAAATGATGTGACTTAAAAAATGGTTTATTTGGTTATACTTCCAAGTTCTGGATATGAGACTTGCTACTGTGTTTTTCTTTTAGAATCTTTTTGATAGCCTGATAGTGAAGATGCTAAATTATTTGTATCAAGCAGAATTAGTATTATTATTTAACTACATTTTTATGTCCTACATAGCCGGAATCCAAGTTATTTTGAAAAGAAGGAAGAAGTTGGTCTCAGGTAGTTTTGAAACGTGACTGCTGATAGTGAATGACATGATAAACACCCAGATTGTGTGACATTGTCCATTAATCAGTGAAATGAAATGCTCAAGGGTCACCTAATTTATATACTAATTTTGGTACTTTTTTGATACTATCAGTACAACCAAGGAGGCCAAAGAGATGGTGTTGCTGGAGCTGCAGGAACTGTGTGGCCTAGACGCAATAGGACAGGATTATGTAGCACCACCTGCCCAAAGTCCCTGGAAGGACCAGCCAAGTAGAAATTTTGGAGCGTATGTTAAATGAGATTGTAGATGAACATGCAGCAGCATCAATGAGCTGTGTGAAATTAAACAACAGTAATAAGAAATAGGGCTGCACGGTGGCGCAGTGATAGCGCTGCTGCCTCGCAGTTAGGAGACATGGGTTTGCTTCCCGTGTCCTCCCTGCGTGGAATTTGCATGTTCTCCCCGTGTCTGCGTGGGTTTCCTCCGAGTGCTCCGGTTTCCTCCCACAGTTGAAAGACATGCAGGTTAGGTGCATTGGCGATCCAAAATTGTCTCTGGGGAGAGAATAGGTGTAATATGTTCAGTGGATTTAGAACAGGTTATTATCCTAGCAGCAGAATTTTGAATAAGTTGCAAGTGATGGATAAGTTTTTGTTTGATGCCAGATCGATAGCATTACAGTAATCTATACATAAAGTGGCTAGGGCGTTAACCAATACTTCACTTGTACTGTATTGCATAAGAACAGAACGAAGTCTAGAAATGTTTCGGAGATGGAAGAAGTCAGTCTGAGAAACATTACTTATATGGGAAGAAAAAGAGTGGGTACTAAAATGACGCCCAGGCCCTTAACCTGTGAAGAGATGTTTGTGCTAATGTGGTTAATTAAAATGGAAGAATAGTTCACTTTAGAGAGTGTAGATTTAGAACCAATGAGAAGCACCTCAATTATATTGCTATTTAATTGTTGAAAAATGATGAGTCATCCATGACTTTATGTCTTAGAGACATGCCATAAGAGTATTTGGAGGGAAAACAGAAATGTTTTTAGTGGATAGATAAAGCTGTATGTCATCAGCATAACAATGAAATTTAATACCATGGTGTCGAAAGATATTACCTATTGGGAAGATGTAAATGAGAAAAAAGTGGCCCCAAAACTGAACCCTGCAGAACTCCCTGAATAATGACTACATTCTAAGATTTAAAGAGCTTTACTTGAACAAATTGCCTCCTATCAGTGAGGTAGGAAGAAATCCATTGGAGGACAAGGCCACAGACTCCAAAACTAGCTAGTTGTTTCAAAAGTATCTGATGAGATATAGTGTCAAATGAGAAGCTGAGATCAAGAAGTGCAAGAATTGATAAAAGTTCCATGTCAGCTGTCCGGAGATGCCCGGAGAAGATCATTTGTGATTTTGACCAGAGCAGTTCTGTGCTGTGTTTAGGACAAAAAACAGATTGAAACTGTCCAAAAAAATATTAAATATATTATATATACATATTAAAATGGTTTCTACTTTGCGGATTTTCACCTATCACGGGTGGGTCTGGAACGCAACCCCCACGATCGAGGAGGGATTACTGTAGTGGAAAGTATGTCATTTTTTAGGGAGAAACAGGAAGCAAGTTGCTGGCAGATTTTTTTTTCAATGTTTGAGTTGAATAAATCCAAAAACGTACAGCAATATTTAGAGAGGTTATGGTGAGCGATATTTTCTGGTGGTGTAATTAGCCTGTTCTTTGTGGAAAAAAGAGTTCTAGTGTTTTTTTCCTCCCATATCGATAATGTTAGAGTAGTATACAGTTTTGGCAACAGAGAGAGCATTTTTGTTTTTTAACATATGATCTGAATACATTTCCTTATCTACAACAAGACCCGTCTTCTTAGCTAGACTCTCCAACTGTTGGCCCATGGCCTTGAGTTGATGCAGTCCAGGTTTAAAGCAAGGAGCACTGTGAATAAACAAAACAGTCTGTTTTTTAAGGGAGATTGTGTATCGAAGGCAAAAGACAGAGCAGCCTTGTAATGGTCTACTAATTCTGATGGTGTGGTAGCAGAAGGAGAAACAGGCTATAATTGCAATAAATTAATAAGGCTGTAAGGGTTTACATGCTTAACATTACAAAATTAAATCACATGCTCAGCCTTTATTTACTGAGAGTTAAGCTAACATCAAATGTAATCATTTTGTGATCCGAGATGGGTAATTCACTAAGAATAAGATTATGAGATATGTTGCCAGAGTCTAAAATATGACCTTTGGTATGAGTTGAAAAGTTCACATATTGAATTAAATTAAAACAGTCAAGGATTTCATAAAAATCGTTTGTGATGGCATCAGCTGAGGTGTCAAAATGTATGTTAAAATCACCCATGAGGATGACATTAGGAGACATTGCACACAAAGTACTTAAAACAGTAAAAAGTTCTGGAATTAAAACACTTCATAGTTTAGGAGATCTATTTAAGATAGCAATTAATAATAATAATAAGAAGAAGAAGTGTGAGTGTTAAATAAATGCAAAACGTCCAGGGACGCATATTCTGGTGTTTTTACAAGAGGAATCAGCACTTTATGATGAACACATTGCCCAAAGATACTTGGAGAAGAACGTCCTTCAGACCAAAGTGAAGGAATAGACCCGCTGTTACTCCTGCTGAGATGGAAACAACGAGACCACAGGTGAATGTCCTGTGGATGCCGGGAGAATGCCGTGGTGCAGCAGAAAATCAGCAGGCAGTTCATAGTTTGTTCAAAGTCAATACAATTCATCCGGTGAGTATTTTACTTTTGCAGATGTGACTGCATTAGATGGCAGAGTAGACAAAGTAATTATGACAACAAATTAAGGTTTAACATAATAGATTTCCAGAAATCACCCAAGCCAATTCCAGATTGGCAGCAAAGCAATGTAACCCTTTTTTACCTACTCGGCCCAATTAAAATAACACATTAGCCAGTAGACCGTCACCACTGGTATTTCCACAAAGTATTCAGCAATTGATAAGGGGCAGTTTTCACCACTTATTCATCAAAGCTCGATATCTGAGCAGAGAATCAGCAAGAAAGTTTCCACTTACCCATACAGATTGCAGCCAGCAGAAAACAGTTCTACAAGGGCTTGTATTAAGGCCAAAAGATGTAATGGACAGGAATGAGTGATATCAGTTTTTAATTTAAGGCGAAGGCAGATCTGATGCAAAAGGCAAAAAACGAATAAAAGACAAATAGACGAAATACACAAATAGAGCAGCAACAGGCAAAAATGCCAGCATTCACTTCTGGTTCCAAAACCCAAGTGTGATTTCTTGATAGAGATGAGTGTGTTTAGCCAAATTCCTGTGAACACTGTGTTGTACTGTGTGATAGATTAAGGGCCTCTCGCTCCCTTGAACCCTCAGACACCACGTCAGACACCAGATAAAAAGTCCAATAATTATTTATTATAATAATAAAGTGCACAAAGCACCCTCCACTCCACAATACTCAATAAATAAACACCCAATAATCAAATAAACAATCCTCCAATCTCCCAGATGCTTAGCCACCCTGCCTCCCAACTCAGCTCGATTGTCTGGGATTTCCCACAGTCCTTTATAGTCCTCGACCCGGAAGTGCTTCTGAGCCCTCAATCCATTTGATTATCCACCACTTCCAGGTCAGGTAAAAACTTCTTTTTTTCTTCGGCCCGGAAGTGTATAATTGCTTCTGTTCCCATGATTTGGAAATTCTTACGGGCTATACAGAAAATATAAATCCCTGGGCCTCCCTGCAGCGACTCCTGGCGGCCCCATGGTATCCAGTAGGGCTGTGCATTATAATTCCACTGTCCATGATTCCCTGCTGGCATTTGGGGCACCTCTATGCTGCAAGGAGGGCTCCATCTGGCAGCCTGGGGGTATTGGTCGGGATGAATGGCCGGTCATATCTCACAACTGTTACATTACATATGGTGAAAACTGTTTTTTTTAATAAGCCTTGATTCAGATAGGTACATTACAGAAAAAATTAAATAATATGACAGCTTGTAATTATGAGAAGTATTTTATTTTTTCTTATGCCATATGTATTATGGATAAATATTTTGTGCATATTTTATTAGTATGTATTTTAAGGAAATTTATTTCAGTATTTTTACGGTCACTGAGCAAAAAGACTACAGAATTTCATTTTGTTACTAAATAATGAACAGTTAACACCTGTGGTCTATAGTGTAATTATCAAAATACACTTTAATGTAGTATATAAGGTTTCTATGCATCTGGTTATGTAGAAGCTTAGTGCAAAATATATTTTATAAGGATAAAGGGTGAAGAAAACAATCAGAATCAGCTGATCAAATAACATGAAATTGGCAATCGGTATTGGTCTTAAAAAACCTGACTGGAGCATCTCTGATTTAAAACAATAACATGTAAGGGCTCTTTCAAGAACAGAGAATATCAATTACCATTTTTGGAGCTGCCAGTCACTTTAATATGAAAACATGTTATTGAGAAGATGCATGCATTAATTGACAGGACACTTCATTTATCAAGTAATCGCAGTAACTCAAAGAGGCAAATCTTATATTTTTAGAAAGTCAAACCTCTGCTCTTTCAAAATTTGACAGACTGGGCATTTAAAATTTAGTCCAGGTAACAACTTGCACATCACTTTGATAAGAAAAACAGATACTTGAATTGGGCAAATACCTGCAAACTCCCACAGTACTCAACCAAGCAATCACTATGGGAGACAGAGACAAATATATATACATTGTAAAACAAAACAGCTTTTTACTGGCCAAATATCGGACCTTTGAAACCAAGACTTGGAGTTGGTTGTGCTGTGACCTTATTTCCATGTCATAAAAATGTTCTACAGCTTTTTACCTCAAAAATTGTTAACAATTTAATGCATGCACTGTAAAAAAAAATACCTTATTTCAGTCCTGGGGACATTGAATGTGAGCAAAGCTTAACTTTGAAATTCGTGGATTGTTTAGCATGTTCATTTTTAATGCTCAATTTGTTGCTGTCATTGTACTTATCATTTAAGGGAGTGGCTTTTCAAACTGTGGGGATTAATACTAGAAAAATAACCTAGCAAACCAACAAATTTGCATTGCATTGAAGAGTTTCTGCATTACAATAAAGGTATAATATAGGTGGAGATTCTGCTGATACTGAAGCATATCTAGAGACCAAATATTGGCCAGATATTTATTAGCACCCTAATTAATAAGGGTTATGCTTAAGCTATAAAATGTGATAGTGCTCCTCCTCTCAAGTATTGTATGTAGTTTAGGTCACCATATTACAAAAAAATAAAAGTACTAGAAAAGAGCAAAAACAACTAGGCTCAAACAATCACTGTAAGTGATATACTACCAGGAAAGGATAAATGATTTAAACTAGCACTGCAACAGCTATTATCAGTAATGATTAATTATTAAAAGCACTGGCAGCAAATCACTTTCACAGAGTAATTGGTTACATCATTACACTGAGTATGTTGTGGCACACAATTACATTACTGCTTCATTTAATTGTCAGCAAAACTTGGTAAGCAAGTGACAGAGAAGACAGGGCAACACAAGATGTCCAGATTTTAAAAGCACTCTACTCTTTAAACACAAAAAAGGTTGTGAGTTGCAAAATGTGTATAATTCTGACCTCAAATGGCACAATAGCACAGCTCTGATGTATGAACATTTGAAAAGGAAACCCAGCATTACAGGCTCCATGGAAAAGGAAGACCCGATGTCAGCCCAGTTAATTGAATGTTACTTTAGAGTTATTTGTTGTAAATATATAAGCACGATGTTTACTAGGCTAGACATACTGACATGACTTTTGGTTTAAAGTAAGGAATAATCCAAGTCAAATTTCAGCCCTGTACAATATGAATAAAAATCTCATATGCAATCTATTTCATGATAAGCAACTAAAAATTATGTGTCATTACCTACTAGCTAGTATAGTTCATATTTTCACGTGCCGTATTTGGCTTTTTTGATAACGTCACAAATTATGGTACTACATTACATGCTTGCAAACAAATGTAATGTTGGTGTGTATGTTTACAAATGGTAAATGAATGTAAAAAAATTTAATTCCCTGTCCGAACAGAAAATGCTTTTTTTTCCCTCAATCTTGTGTGCGTAGAAAATTAAAGACTCCAGCACCAACTGCTAGTATAATAATAAACCAGCTAGTGAGTGCTGAATTCTGGAGCACTTCGGGGTGGAAACACTAGTCTATCAGACTTAACAAGCTTTTATACAAAAGGAAGAAGACATGGGGAAAAAAAAGAATGTTGACTTCCAGTTAAAATAATTGACAGATTAATTGATTATCAAAGTAATCATTAGATGCAAACATAATTTGAACCTTTTTATTTCAAGCAGACAGAATAAGAAGTGTACAGATACTAATCCAAAAAAATTTTTATACCATTTCAAAAATAAGAATTGTACAGATACCAATCCAAAAAAATTTTTGGACCATTTCAAGAATAGTTTTTCTACAAAAACAGAAGAGCACAGATGTAAATTTATTTAAGGTAAAATTTGTACAAACGATTAAGGGGTATTTATACAGTGAAGAACTTTTGTTTTTTTGCTATTATTTTCCGCAATATAGATAAGCACTTTTAAGCTATTGAAATTTGAAATATTGAAATTGTTACTATCATTGCTGAATTAATAAACTATTTTTTAAAAAACTGATTCTTTTGAAATGTTAATCTACAGCAGTGTTCTAAAAGCTTGCTCTTTGTACCTTTAGTACAGTCCTTCCCAATTTACAACCTAATTGGATGACCACCACTAATTTACTTTTAAGGTCTGCTGTATTTACAAAGAATATATTTGTGTTCAAGTGAAGATTTTTTCCATTTTTAAAATTATACAGAAAATGCGAAGATGATAACATTGATATGATGAATATTTCTCCCTCTGTAGGCTTCCTGTATTTAGTGCCGCAAATCTAGTAAAATCTGTTCAGTAAGACATCTTTTGCAACATATAATGTGACATTTGAGCTATGGCACATATGATCTTATTAGCTTTTAAGTTCTGAACATATAATCAGCCAACTGCTTTGCCAACACAAACTCATGTTGCTATAGTGTCTGTCATTTACAAGATTATCCTTAAGAAGCAAGCATTTCTTGCAGGGCAGTGATACTCATTTTCTAAACTACTACACTATCATTTTAATGGGAAAGGTTAGTTTGACCTTGAAATTTATTTTATTAAAAAATAGTCATTGCTCTGTTTGGTAATCCTCATTGTCTGTCATATGTCTTGCCTTGAAAGTCATAGTTATATTAGTTGTCAGTTCACATGCCTATAAACTGTTGCTCTTGAAGTGGGGATTTGACGTTTAGTTTTTTCTACCGATAAAAAATGTTTTTGTAGCCAGTTAAATACTTTAACATATCAAGTGTCTACAATTATATTATATGGGGGCCGCATTTATTCTGTGAAGTTCTTTCAGGGGCATGTTGGGCAAGGGTGGGGGGTGAGGAGTCTGCTGACATAGTGAGTAACTTTCTTCTATTTTTATTACATGTAATTTAACAATTGTATGTCATCACATTTTCTATATAATATAAGGTGCTGTCATGTTTCAATGCTTAAGTGCATGAACAGCGGCACTACTCCTCCAAGTGCTCAAATTCTTCCAGCTGCATTTAGTAAGCCAGGACTCATTTGCAGCCAAACAAAAGCATACTGCGGCCAAAGGGAAGAACAAGATGTCATGCTAGTCTTTCTTGCAAAAAATAAACAAAAGTGCAATGTACTCTGTTTGCATTTATGCAAAACCTTTAGGTGTGTTAGTGATCTGTTTGTGTGTTGCTTTTCAGAACAGTTGTATACAAAAGACCATATTAATGTTCTTTTCACTTAAATGTTTATTTGATTTTTGTTTTAATATTGTAATGCATACTGGTTACAAAAGATTACAATAAATACTCAATTAACATTTAATGACATTTGTACACTTTCATTGTACTACCGCAGTCACAGTATTTTGTTTTAATCGGTGTAAAAATTTGTTTACTTTTTATTGTTTACAGACCTTTACTCTTAACCTTTTACAAACAATTGCACTCCTGGGAGTACAGTGGAACCTCGGGTCACGACCATAATTCATTCCAAAACTCTGGTCGTAACTCGATTTGGTAATGACCCAAAGTAATTTCCCCCATAGGACTGTATGTAAATACAATTAATCCGTTATAGACTGTACAAACTGTATGTAAATATATTTTCTTTAATATTTTCTTTAAAGATTTTTAAGCACAAAAATAGTTAATTATACCATAGAATGGACAGTGTAATAGTAAACTAAATGTAAAAACATTGAATAACACTGAGACAAACACCCAGGCTCCCTACTCAGCAGCTCGCTGGCTCTCAGATGCAAGAGAGCCTGCACTCGCTCTCTCTCTCGCTCTGTCTTTCTCTCCTGCACCGGCTTTCTCCTCCTGCTTCCTGCCTTCTCCTGCAACCTCCCGTTCTTTCCTGTTCTCTTCTTTTTCCCTTTAGCCGACTCGCGCTTCTATTTATGAAGAGGCATGGTAGTCATGGCAATCAGCAGCTCCTGGGAACAATTATGGATGCAGACCGCTTCTAAACTGTGCACTTAGGTGAGAAACACCCAAATCACAAACTCCTCAGGAATCGCTTCAGCCACACACCACCACGCCCCCTCGCTAAGCCACACGTGTGGTGATTATTTATTAAAACTGGCCTTTTTGACGGGAGCTGTGGACCCGCTATACAACAGGAAAAAGCTAGGTAGAGAGGAGGTTACAAATTTTGAGGGAGAGTCCAACTGCGTGATTCACTGAGGACAGTGTACAGTACAGGGAGAGACTGAACACGTGCAGAAATCATCAGTGCGTACAAACTGGAAGGAAAACTGGCTTGTTTGTCAACCAAGTGTGTGGTCGTGAACAGATGCAAAAGTTTGGTGAACTTTTTGGTCGTAACCCGATTTGTACGTGTTCAGAGATGTTCGTGAACCGAGGTTCCACTGTATTGCATTTATGACTAAAATTAGTTTAGTTTAGTAGTTTATTTATATAGCGCCCTTCACAGACAAAAGATCACAGAGCGCTGAACAACAAATACAGAACAAATACAAACAGTTGAAACAAAAACAATAAATAAACTGTAACTATTCAGCACTGATTAAAAGCTTGCTTAAAAAGAAATGTTTTTAGTTGTTTTTTAAAAGAATCAACAGATTCGACTCTGCGCAGACCACAAGGCAGGCTATTCCACAATTTTGGTGCCACAGACTGAAAGGCACAATCCCCACAGGTTTTTAGCCGAGTGCGTGGGATAACGAGAAGACCATGTTGCCCAGATCTTAGAGTCCGGCAAGCTGTATGGCGTTGAAGCAGGCTGGTTAGGTACTCAGAAGCTTGCCCATGCAAAGCTCTGAAAGTAAGTACCAAAACTTTAAAATGAATTCTATAAAACACAGGGAGCCAGTGCAGTGTGTACAGAATTGGAGTGATATGATCAGTCCGGCTAGCACGAGTTAGGAGCCTGGCAGCTGCGTTTTGAAAACAACATTTCTTAGTTTTGAAAGATTTCTTAAATGAAAGAAACATGAGCAGCTGACTGACCTTACATATTCATCAAGTGTCAGGGGCTGGTTAAAAATAACCCCAAGGTTACATAGACTCGACTTAATAACAGAAGAGACAGAAGATAATTTTAAACTGATCTCAAAATGAAGAAAGGGAGGAGCAACAATTAGTACCTCAGTTTTTCCTGAATTCAACTGCAGGTAATTACTACTGAGCCAGTTGTTAACCTGAGACAGACAATCAACTAAAGTGACCAAAGTATTAATTTTGTTAGGCTTAAATGAAAAATAAAGCTGTATATCATCTGCATATAAATGATACGAGATGTCCTTGAAAGAGTTAAGAATCTGTGATAGGGGAAGAATATATAAAGAGAAGAGTACAGGTCCAAGAACTGATCCCTGTGGCACTCCACATGTCAAAGGAGCAGAGTCAGATGAAAAGCCAGCCACACCGATTGAGAAACTCCTGTTTGACAAGTAAGAGGAGAACCAGTCCAAAGCAGAGCCAGAGACACCTAACAGCTCTAATCTATTAAGATCTGATGGTCCACTGTATCAGAAGCTGCGGTAAGATCTAACAGTACAAGCACAGAGCACCTGCCTGCATCAGCAGCAATTAAAAGATCATTAAAAACTTTTAGAAGAGCTGTTTCTGTAGAATGTTGCCTCCGAAAACCAGATTGAAAAGAATCAAAGAACCCCTGCTTTTCTAAGAAGGCAGAAAGTTGCTGTTCAACCACCTTTTCCAAAACTTTGGCAATAAAAGGCAGTTTTGAAATTGGCCTGTAATTACATATTATGTAAAGCACTTTGAGCTACTGTTTGTATGAAAATGTGCTATATAAATAAACCAGATCTCAAGGAGAAGTTTATGATATTCAAAAGGCACGGACCTATAAAACTCAAAGATTTTAACATTAATGATGTTGGCAACAGGTCAGTAGGACATGATGAAGGTTTCATCTTCCTGAGCAAGTCAGAAAGATCCGAAAGTGAAACTTCTGAGAACACAAAAGACTCAGAACATGAGTGAATGAGAGCACTAGGTAAGACAGCTGGAGCAATATTAGCCCGAACAACATTAACCTTGTTAATAAAAAATCTAGGAAAATTATTAGAATCACTATCAGAAAAAACCTGAGTAACAGATTGAGATGGAGAAATAATATTGTGAATTGTATCAAATAGCACTTTGGGATTACGCTTGTGAGTCTGAATAAGATTAGAAAAATAAGCTGTTCTGGCATCCCTAACCAAAGAATTAAAAGAAGCAAGTAAATCCTTTAAGTATGAATGATGAACTTCCAGATTAGTAGACTTCCATAGGCGCTCCGCTTTTCGGCAGGAACGCCTAAGATTGTGAATGGAGTCATTCATCCAAGGAACTGAGTGGGTAACAGAACGCTGCCTGATCTTAAGAGGAGCAATCTTATCCAAAATATATGGCGGAGGAAAAAAGGTATAATTGTAATGCTGAGAGAAATTTTCCATTGCTGATCTAATGTTGATCAATGAAATGTGATTGTACACTAACGCGGCTGGAAAACCGCGTACGACTATCACAAAATAAACAAAAAACACAAAAATATCCCACAGCTTTAATGAGCGGGGCAAGGCAAACGCAAAGGCATAGCCTAACAGAGGCGCCATTTTTTCCAGTATTAATTATTACAAATTATTACAATTGTTTCCATCATTGTTAAGATTTTAATGCATACAAAATTGTAATTTATGAAAATACAGTACACCCCCAAAATCCGCGGGGGTTATGTTCCTAGAGCACCTGCGAATTGTGAAAACTGTGAATTTTGGATGTGGTTAAAAAAATGCCTATTTTCATAGTTTAAACCCAAAATATGCCCCCAACACACTTGAATTTAATTTCAAACTCAGCTTAATACATTACCTAAAAATAAAGAATGTAAAGGTAAACCTGTATACTGTACTGCTATGTCTCCTGCAGTGCTAGAATGTAAAATACCGATGTTGCCGCTACTGTATATGTACTGTAATTCATGCAAGCGCGTTTTCATTGCCAGAAGCCTTAGACAGTGCAGCTCATTTTGGCGGCATCTTGGGGCTTTAAAACTTATACTGCCACATACTTGAGGTTAATGCATCCCTGGACGGCAAATACTTTTTTGCTGCACTTTAAGTAAACGTCACAATTTTAATGGAACCCTTTTTTCATGCAAAGAGCATCACAATTACTGCAATAATAATCATTTTACACACTGCTAATGAACTGTAAAAACTATTTTAAAAACTACTGGAACATTATGCACAAAGTGCAACGCTTGGGGCGCAGAATTAAACAGAAACACAGGAGATTGTAGAGACAGGAACTTTATTCAGACACTTCAAACAAACATGTCTCTTTCAGAAGTAAAAGGAACTCAGTTTGCAGTTAGTTATCGATTAAACAATAAACATCATAGGAGAGCACAACCCCCAACAGGAGCAGAGAATGTCTGGAGGAGGAGAGAGAAACAAAGCAATCAGCCAAAAAGGACAGGCACTGCTAAGGCTTTTAGGTAAGCGTAGCAAGAGAAGCCGCAATCGAGAATACGGCGATTTATTTATTTTTTATGACCCGACCCACGTACACTCACAAACAGAGACAAAAGCAAAGCAAACTGGTAATCAAACAGCAAATAAAGAATGTAATGAAAACAAATGAAATAAGAAAACGATACCACCCCTGTTCACCTTACGGCGATTACACATTAAATACAACAAAGCACGAACAAAACACAAACAGTAAATCATAAAAAAGTTAATGAAAAATGGTAATGGATGAAATGTAATGATGAAAATAGATAGTCCAGAGATCCGCATGTTGAATGGGAATGTACAGATAGTCCTACTGGTAGTTCCTGAAATGGTGGAGACAGGTGGACAGGTTCTGGAGTGCTCCTTTCTTTGCAGGATAGCCATGAATCCACTTACAGTCCTCATGCACACAGGCAGACGGCAGACAATCCAGATGCACGAAACGATCCAGGACAAAATGAATAAGTACAGGTAACCAACAGAAGGCAGACAGACAGGAATTTGAAACACAAATTACAAAAACTTTTTTTTTTTTTTGCTTTTGGTCACCGGCCCCTCAGCAGAAGACCAATCAGAGCCACTGCAGGGAGTTGCAGTTTCAAATTCTATTGGCTACTTTCACCATCCCAAATCGGGGTTTTCTCTACAGCTGTTTCCTGTTCTCTCTACAGTACAGTATTGTCACAAAAAAGCCATAAAAATTGCAGAGGATATTTGCGGTTTCCGCTAACAATTATTAGTTAGGTTCTAAGGAAAAATCCGCAAATGACTGAGGCTGTGAACTCTGAGCCGTGACTTCGCAAAGGTCTACTGTACATTATTTACTGAGTTACATTTTTCGATACCTATACAGTATATAACTGTATTAAAATTTCAATACTTTTCTAAATATCATATCGACATTTGAAATTTTTGTAATCATAATTCTGCTACAGTGCCCGGTGTAGACTTACAGTGCATCCAGAAGGTATTCACAGTGCATCACTTTTTCCACATTTTTTTATGTTACAGCCTTATTCCAGAATGGATTTCATTCATTTTTTTCCTCAGAATTCTACACACAACACCCCATAATGACAACGTGAAAAAGTGTACTTGAGGTTTTTGCAAATTTATTAAAAATAAAAAAACTGAGGAATCACATGTACATAAGTATTCACAGCCTTTGCCATGAAGCTTAAAATTGAGCTCAGGTGCTTCCTGTTTCCACCTGATCATCCTTGAGATGTTTCTGCAGCTTAGTTGGAGTCCACCTGTGGTAAATTCAGTTGATTGGACATGATTTGGAAAGGCACACACCTGTCTGTATAAGGTCCCACAGTTAACAGTTCATGTCAGAGCACAAACCAAGCATGAAGTCAAAGGAATTGTCTGTAGACCACCAAGACAGGATTGTCTCAAGGCACAAATCTGGGGAAGGTTACAGGAAAATTTGTGCTGCTTTGAAGGTCCCAATGAGCACAGTGGCCTCCATCATCCATAAGTGGAAGAAGTTCGAAACCACCAGGACTCTTCCTAGAGCTGGCCAGCCTTCTAAACTGAGCGATCAGGGGAGAAGGGCCTGAGTCAGGGAGGTGACCAAGAACCCGATGGTCGCTCTGTCAGAGCTTCAGAGGTCCTCTGTGGAGAGAGGAGAACCTTCCAGAAGGACAACCATCTCCGCAGCAATCCATCAATCAGGCCTGTATGGTATAATGGCCAGACGGAAGCCACTCTTTAGTTAAAGGCACATGGAAGCCCGCCTGGAGTTTGCCAAAAGGCACCTGAAGGACTCTCAGACCATGAGAAACAAAATTGTCTGGTCTGATGAGACAAAGATTGAACTCTTTGGTGTGAATTCCAGGCGTCACGTTTGGAGGAAACCAGGCACCACTCGTCACCAGGCCAATACCATCCCTACAGTGAAGCATGGTGGTGGCGGCATCATGCTGTGGGGATGTTTTTCAGCGACAGGAACTGGGAGACTAGTCAGGATAAAGGGAAAGATGACTGCAGCAATGTACAGAGACATCCTGGATGAAAACCAGCTCCAGAGCGTTCTTGACCTCAGACTGGGGCGACGGTTCATCTTTCAGCAGGACAACGACCCTAAGCACACAGCCAAGATATCAAAGGAGTGGCTTCAGGACAACTCTGTGAATGTCCTTGAGTGGCCCAGCCAGAGCCCAGACTTGAATCCAATTGGAAATCTCTGGAGAGATC
The DNA here is from genome assembly GCF_016835505.1 of Polypterus senegalus. Taxonomy (NCBI): domain Eukaryota; kingdom Metazoa; phylum Chordata; class Cladistia; order Polypteriformes; family Polypteridae; genus Polypterus; species Polypterus senegalus. The sequence goes on from NC_053157.1 coordinate 186,808,848, forward strand.
TTAAAATGGCTGTGCACCGACGCTTCCCATCCAACCTGATGGAGCTTGGGAGGTGCTGCAAAGAGGAATGTGCGAAACTGGCCAAGGATAGGTGTGCCAAGCTTGTGGCATCATATTCAAAAAGACTTGAGCCTGTAATTGCTGCCAAAGGTGCATCGAGAAAGTATTGAGCAAAGGCTGTGAATACTTATGTACATGTGATTTCTCAGGTTTTTTTTTTACTTTTAATAAATCTGCAAAAACCTCAATTAAACTTTTTTAACATTGACATTATGGGGTGTTGTGTGTGGAATTCTGAGAAAAAAAAAGAATTTAATCCATTTTGGAATAAGGCTGTAACATAACAAAATATGGAAAAAGTGATGCACTGTATGTACTATACTGAAGATGAGCAGTACCCTTTAATAATATTTAATAATCACCTTTTCTTACCACATAATCTTTCTGCATTCAGTTCTGTTGTTGATACAGGTCATGTTGAGTTGTTTTGTGTTGCTATGCAGAAAACAACCTCTTCCATTTCTTGCATATTTATTGATATATTAAACAAACTTTTCTTTATTCCTTATAGAATTTACTGTACTTTGCATATCTCTAAATATATTTAATATTTTTTTAGTCTTGTGTATGCAAAAGTTCCACATAACATTGCCTTTCATTTTCATTTCAAACAGAAAAAAAATTTACTAGTGCAGAATTTATGTTAAATGTTCACGCTTAGCTTTTTGTGTTTATTATAGTGCTTAAAGGACTTGTTTGTTGCTTTCTTATGTATTTAGGTCTTGAGGTTTAGAAAGGCTGTCATGTGCATTCAGTGAAAAATCATTCTTCTGCTTTGTGTATGAGCACTGGGGGCACTTGTATACAAGCTCAGAAATGCTTTTACAGATGCATATCTTTGCAGAAGACTTGTTTTCTGCCCTTTGGCAACTTCTGCACATCCATATTCATATTACTGTTTCACGTAGGAAGTAGCAGAATTCCACAGGTAATATTTTCTTTCCTTACTGTATGAAGGAGAGATAAATAAAAGTGAAGCCTAAACTTTCAATAATTGGTAGTAACCATTTCATTATATAGGTAGCCTATACTTAATATACAAATGTAATTTTCTTCAAAATTTATGTTATCTGTGATAATTTTCAGTACAAAAACTGCTTTGTAAATTGTGACTTGTTCATTTTATCATCATACATGGATATGGCACCTCACATTAGGGGAACTGTTAGGATATCTGAATCTTTAACTTTTTTCTTACATTTTTCGTATTTGTCAAAATAATTCTTATTTGAGGTTTGAAACTGCAAGTATTAGAAATATTTAATTATTTATTTTATTAAAATTATTATTCACTTTGTTATACACAACCAGTCAAAAGATTTGGAACACTTCAGTTTTTCTAGTTTTTTTTTTTTCAAATTTAATCAGTTGAAATGCAATTTATGATCCAAGTGGTGCAAAGGTAAGTAATAAAACTGCCCAAGATTTAAACTTAAAGCTTAGGGTAGCAAAAACTGAAAAAGGGAATACCAGAATATTACAAATGGACCTTCATCAGTGAACAACTAATAGGTTATAACTTTCAGATGTTCTACAGCAATTAAAGTAAATTAAGCCTTTCAAGTTGAAACAAATAGTTCGCGCAGGTGTCCGAACTTCTGTTGATCACTTAAAAACCCTCTGCCTGTCTTACAGCAGAGGTGGAACAGACTATGTTACTGTACCCTCTGATGTACTATTTGGACAGAATTACACTATAGAAAGTTAAAACATCCAGTGATAATGGCAAGAAAATGGAAATTAACAAGTGAAATGAGACAGAGTATTATTACCCATAGAAGTGTAGGCCTTTCATTTAGAGAAATTGCAAAATAAATCAAATTGTCACTGAGTACTGTGCCCTACACATTCTAAAGGCAATTGGAAAGTGGAAGCAACTTTGATAGGAAGAGATCTCACTGATCCAAAGTCACAACCCAATCAAAAGTTACATTTCTGAGGGTCCACAGCTTGTGTGATGGGCACCTCACAGCACAACCGCTTCAAGCACAGCTTCACAGTGGTTTACAAAAGCATGTCTCAGTTTCTACTGTGAAGAGGAGAATTTTCAATTTTCATAATTACATTTAATATTTTTCATTTAAAGATTTACCAATGTTTTTTCTTGTCCTAGTGTGTGGATATAAACACAGGGAACTTCAGTTTCTGTATTACATCTTGCCTGAAGAAGGGGCCTGAGTTGCCTCGAAAGCTTGCATATTGTAATCTTTTTAGTTAGCCAATAAAAGGTGTAATTTTGCTTGGCTTTTCTCTCAGTTTTCATAAGTAAGCAAGTGGGTATTACTAAGGTGTATAAAGTGTATTATTAAAACTCATAATAATGTTATCACGATGGCAGTTATACCGATATGAGTGAGTGAATGAATGTATTTTATAATGGACCGATATTCAATTTATAGTCAATTTACTTTTTGATGGGCTATGTCCTGTCTGTTGCCATGAAAATAAAAAAGCATGCCTAGAAAGTGAATGCAAGGGAGAATGCATAATTAAAATTATTTAAAGGTATAATTTGTGGCAAAAATGTCTTTTGCAGAGATGTTCCCAGAAAGCCCACTTCTTATTATGCAACACTTTGCTCCTATAAAAAAAAACAAACTTAAAGGTACAGTTTATTCATTATCTCTTTTTTAGTGAATCACAGCTGATGTTAAATTCTGACAGGTCCCCAATGTGTCCACAAGCACTCTTAATAGTTTGCTTAAAAGAATACTAATCTCCTATTTTCATGGACAATGGATATAAAAAAGTTTTGGATAGAACGGGACCCAAAAGTGATAAATGCTGGAAAACAGTAAACAATATCAAATGTGTCTATGAAGAAATCCCTCATTACTCATATCAGATAACCCAGATGTCAAGTCATCCAGTCATTTGCTGACAATGTTCAAAATCATCAAATGTCATTTGTGCTAAAATATTGTTGAATACATAACTGGCAAATTAAGTAGTGCACATAAAGGCTTCCCTTTCACAAAGAGATGCACTTTTGAATAGAGGATCCACCTTTTCCCTTCATTCATTGGTGAAAAGTCTTGCAAATGCCATTTTTGTCCATCAGTCTAAACACAATAATCTATAATGAAAAAATGTTTTCAGGAAGGTTTGCAAATGTATTAAAAATCAAAAACTGAAATCTCTCATTTATAAAAGTATTAAGACCCTTAATTCAGAACTTTGTATAAGCCCCTTTAGCAGCAATTACAGGTTCAAGTCTTCCTCGCAGATCCCTGAAAGCTCTGTTATATTGGGTGAGAGGCATGCCTATCCCAAAGTCACTCCAGCTTCATATTGTGTGTATGCTTTAGGTCATCGTTATGCAGAAAGGTTTCCCCAGTCTGAGGTTGCATGCACTCTGAAGCAGGTTTTCTTCAAGGACCTATCTGTGTGCGGCTGCATTCATCTTTTCTGTAATTATGACCAGCCGCTGAGAAGCGCCCACATACATAGCATGATGTCATCACCATGCTTCACTGTAGGAATGGTATTGGGCAGGTGATGAGCAGTACCTGGTCTTCACTAGACATAGTGTTTGGTATTCTGGCCCCAGAGAGTTCCGTTTTTGTCTTATTAGACCAGAGAATCTTTTTCCTCACAATTTCATAGTCCTTTAAATGCTATCTGTCAAACACCAATCGAGTTGTTATATGCCTCTTGCTCAATAGTGGCTTTTGTCTAGCTTCTGTCTCCTTTTGACAGGTTCTTCCATCTTGGCAAAGGACTTCTTAAGCTTTGTCAGAGTTACCATTGGGTTCTTTGGTTACCTTGAGCTAGGCCCTTCTTGCATGGTTATTCAGTTTGTCGCACAGTCAACACTAGGAAGAATTCTGGTGGTTCCAGAATTCTTCAATTTCACAGTTGTTGAGGCTACTGTGCTCCTGGGAACACTTGAAAGCTTCACAAATGGTTTTATACCCTTGCCCTGTTCTGTGCCTCACCTCAATTTTAACATGGAAGTCTCCAGAGAGTTCCTTGGACTTCATTGCTTGTTTTTTGTCCAGACATGCAGTGTAAATTGTGGGACCTTATGTGTGCCTTTGTCAACTATATGTAATAAACTATTTTATCACAGGCAGATTTCATTACTACCACAGCAAAAGGTCTGAATACTTATATAAATGATAGATTTCAGTTTTTGATTTTTAATAACTTTACAAACTTTTCTGAAAACATGTTTTCACTTTGTCATGGATGACTGACTAGATTCATGGTCAAAAATGGCAAGTTTGTCCATTTAAATATGTACAGCACAATAAAGTGTGCAGAAAGTGGAGGGGTCTCCACTGTATACTGTGTATGTTTTTGTTTTCATTAAAGTTATAACATTTAACCATATTTATAACAAGTTTTTTTTTTAGATTTTCTTTGGAAAATTGTTATTCAAGACCATTTTGTTTTCTTAAATTTGCTGTGCTACTATTATTAAGTTCCTTTTTCTTTTCTTCTTTAATTATCACAGTCAAATCCTCTTGATTAACAAGCTCTTTCAAATTTTGTACCAACATTACACTTTATTGGACTGTCAACACTGCAGAATTCAAGATTGTCTTAAACTACTTCTTTCTGTTCAGTATTATTTTGTAATCATTTAGCTTGGGAGTTATTCAAGCAACGATGAACAGCCGCTGATAGTTTCTGTTTTTGAGTCAAAAAATGTATTATCCATGGCATGTTCTCACTTTGGTGGATTGCAATGTAATACTGACAACACTATTTTCATCTGCTTACTGTGAATATGTTATTTTAATTTTCTGTTTTTTCAACACCAACATGTTTTATTTCATGAGATTAATGGCATGCAGACATTTTCCAGCTTTAAACTAAATAAATAGTAATAATCAGTAGATTACTTTTTTGGAGTTAATGAAAGAAAGCACTCAAGTTAAATGATGATGATTGCAGGGAATGTTTGTCAAGATTTCAGCTAGAAGAGAAAAATAAGGAAATCGTTAGTTATGTAAATAGCTGTATTTGATATATAATAAGTGATCACAGTAGTGATTTGTTGTATTGAGAGGCTCTCATAATGATTTAAAACATCAGCCAGCACTAAATTACCAAATTTAAATCACCTCAGTGAAGCACTTTCTAAAAGGAAATATCTAACCCATAACCTTAAATTGGAGTTAAAGGGCATTTTGATGATGAGGATAAGCTCCTGCTCCATTTAGAGAATGGGAATAAGCTCCAGCTTTCCATAACCCTGACAAGGAAAAGTATAATATGAAACTGGATGGAACAATTCTGAAAAAGAGGATATTAAATAGACATGAAAAGTCTAACAAAATGATGTCTTAAATGTGATGTTTGTTTATATCTTGTTGTATTACATAAAGTTGAGGGCGGCTTCTTTTCATTTATTTTTTATTACAGTTATTATTACCCTACATTGTTTATGTATGTATGTGAGTCATCTAATAAAGAGTTCTGATTCAAAGAGAAAATATCCTTTGTGTGGCCTAGTTTCTAAACATGTTTTACTGTACAGTAGGATACCCTGCCAGACAACTTTATTCTTTGCTTTACTAATTACTCACGTCTTCATTTTATTTTCTAGTTATTGGTTGTTTAATGATTATATATAAATTTTGGAAAGAAGTACATTGTTTAGGTGAAAATATATATTATTTGTTATATGACTTTTCTATGATGCAAATTTAGTTTTGATGCTGGACATCTCATAAACAAGCAAAACTATTTGTCCTGCTGTTAACTTATGTATTCCTGTTAGTTTGTATTTTATGTGCTGTGCCTCATATCATTTGATCCCCTGTGCCTAAAAATCATTTCAGCGAGTTTAGTAGTAAGTTGTTTCGGTTATATAGAGAGGGGGACCTACCAGTTGAAGAACCTACGTATGTAACAGAGACAGCAGTTAGGCCTGGATTTAAGCCTAGTATCAATGACTTTTTTTTATTGGGATTTAAATGTTGATTTGTGCAAATATTTAATTTTCCACTTTGTCGTTTCAGTAGATTTGATAATGCTTTTTTAAAATTATTGTTCCAGCAAATGAACTTTTAACATAGTATTGCCAGTACAGTAATCCCTCCTCGATAGGTGAAAATCCGCGAAGTAGAAACCATATGTTTGTATGGTTATTTTTATATATTTTAAGCCCTTATAAACTCTCCCACACTGTTTATAAATATTCTCTGCACATTTATACAGCATAATCCCTTTGTATTCTCTTATATATTAGGTAAGATTCATTGAAATTATGTATATAAACACACTGTTTATATACATCCATCCATCCATTTCCTAACCCACTGAATCCGAATACAGGGTCACGGGGGTCTGCTGGAGCTAATCCCAGCCAACACAGGGCACAAGGCAGGAACCAATCCTGGGCAGGGTGCCAACCCACCACACCACACACCAAGCACACACTAGGGCCAAGTTAGAATCGCCAATCCACCTAACCTGCATGTCTTTGGATTGTGGGAGGAAACTGGAGCGCCCGGAGGAAACCCACGCAGACACGGGGAGAACATGCAGACTCCACGCAGGGAGGACCCGGGAAGCGAACCTGGGACTCCTAACTGCGAGACAGCAGTGCTACCACTGCGCCACCGTTAGACAGGCCACCAGCAATAAATACATACAATGCAAGAAAAATAGTATACAGTAAATGTGTGTACAGTGACACTAAACGCGTATACATGTACTAAGTACTGTAAGTAGAAAATTAATTATGGTTACTCACCAACAATGACACGATGACTTGTCCGATAACAATGAGTTTAATTTTACTGCACAACAAAGGAAAGCGTTACAGCTCTTCTAAAGGAGCCACTTCAGGCGATTGTGTAGCACTGCCGTTGTTCTTCTTCTGGCAGTCTTCAATCCAAATCCCTAAAGCAGATTCCATCCAGACTACTGCCTTATTACATCCACTTACAACTCGTTTTGCACCCTGGTTAAAAGGACACTGCGGCTGTAGATCTTATATTCCTTTCCTAATTTTTAAATAAAAAAAATCGTAGCCTCATTGATGCTGTAATGGCGTCCTACAGTGGTGTAGCTTTTCCCTTACTTCAGCATATCCAAAATGTTTACCTTTTCGGCAATCGTTAACATCTTCCGTTGGCGCTTGGGCACGGCCCCTGAAGCAGCAGCAGGAGCAGATCGTTTTGGAGCCATAATGAAGGGCTTGACTATGCACAAAGATAAACAAAAAAGAGCACAAAAGTTAACTCTTTACACAGCGAAACATGTTGATGCTGAATGAGCGAGACAAGACTTCCTGGTTAACACTGCATTCAGCACACAGGAACTTAACTGCGTGCTCTGACTGGTTAGCTTCTCCGTCATCTGCCAATAGTGTCCCTTGTATGAAATCAACTGGGCAAACCAACTGAGGAAGCATGTACAGGAAGTAAAAAGAAACATTGTCCGCAGAACCCGCGAAGCAGCGAAAAATCTGCGTTATATATTTAGTTATGCTTACATATAAAATCCGCGATAGAGTAAAGCCGCGAAAGTTGAAGCGCGATATAGCGAAGGATTACTGTAGTCTCTTTTTCAGAGTGTTTCAAGATGTGTATACTGTATGTGTGAATCTAAAACCATTTTGAGTAACTGAACGCTAGTAACATTTGCTTCTACATACAGCAATAGTGGGATTTTGCACATTTTTTTTTTTACTTTTCCAATTCACAGTTGATTTTAAATATATAAGATATTCAGCTTGGAGTTTTTCATTACAGTTATTTGATAATTGTTGTAGAAGGTACAGCATTTTGAGCTAATATACTATGAAAAACTCTCAATAATGTTAACTTGAATAAACTTTAAATTGGTCACATGGGTGCCCCAATAGTGTTAGTATTGCTGCCTTACAGCTTCAGGACACTTGTTTTGAGTCTATTATTCTAAAGATGTGAAGATTGGAATAATCTTCGATTCATATAGGTATTTACAGCATGTACCTACCTGATTCTGGGCACCAGTTTATGGTATTGGATTACACAGTTTCAGACAATGGATGAAGGAAATTTATTATGTTACATATATCCATAAAAAATACATAGATCTCAGTTCAACATTATCTTGTTAACTTTATTGCAATCCCCAGTTTAATGGGAATCTTGGAAGTCCCAAACTGGCAGTCCATTTTCTTATGAATTCAAGTTTGTGCGTATTTAGCAAAACAAATAGTTAAGAGTTGTTTGTAAATGCTAAATCCATCAGTATTATTATCTCTGTATTGTAAAAAAAAAAAAAAAAACTTGGTGGAAGGGAGGCGAGATGTGATCTTCTCAGAAGACTCTTTAAAGACCCGCAAGATGAAAGAGATTGCCCACGGAGCATCTCGCTGGGACTTTAAACATGAGACTTGGTGCCAAGAGATTGCAATTTGACATCCCGCGAGACAAGGCAGTGAGACAACATTTAAAACAAGTTCACGGACATCTAACTTAGCAGTTGGTTGGAATGCTTTTGGCAGACGGACATCATGTGCTCCCAGCTCTTAAAACAACAACAAGCGACAAGCAGAACACGCAGTTTTCCAGCAGATGATCCGACCGCTTCTCCTTAGCATGCGTTCAGCCAAAATCCCCCTTCACAACACAAGTGGCAGAGAAGTAGTGGCAAAAGGACAGCTGCTGTACAAGCTTTGAAATGATCAACACAAGCAGAAAACGCAGCTCACCAGCAGCAAGAAGCAGCGTTATGTATTCTGCGAGAAAGAGATTCAACCATGCCCAGGGCCAGAAATAAAGGACAAGTATTGTTTTTACAAAAGTTTTAAAGTAAAAGTGGAAATAATGCATATGTAAAAATTCCCATGGAAATAACAATCTCTTTAAATTGTATATCCAGTAAACCAAACCTGGGGGTGGGGGAGCGAAGCAAGCAGGGAGTGGAGTCCCCTAGTTATATTGTGAGAAAAACGCGCCAGAAGGCTGTAAAATAGTTCTTACCCCAAAGGGTTTTAGGAACTGTGCCTTACTTGTCTTGTCAAAAAAACAGCTATCCATTTATACCAGATCATTCAAACAATTTACAATTTACTCCACTACTCCTCATTGTTTTCTTGTATAGGGTTTGAATTACCATGAGAGAGCAAATGTAAATAAGTATTCTAATGTTCTTGTAACATACAGGGCACGCAGCTCCTCCAGACACACAATTTGCAGCCTGGTCACTGTTTATGTGACTTTAGTATATGATATTTGTTTGTATTTTCGTTGAAGTGCTTCTGCACCCTTCCACGAATGAAACTTTGCTTGTTATGGTACTTGCCAACTGTTAAATTGCCCCGTAATAAATATGTTTTTTTGTGTGTAAATATTCCCTGTAATGGCTAATTTTTGTAGTATATTTAGCTTTGGTTTCTTACAATCTTCCAATAGAGAAGGCAGATTCAGAAATACAGGTGGATCTTTTATTATGTATTTTCTAATATGATTTATCTATGAAGGAAGTATGAGGATGTAAAGCATCAAGTACTTTCAGCCAATGAATTACTGAGCAGAGGTGTGCCTGAAAAATGCTACTAGAGGTTACTTTATACAAATGACGTTACTCCTTTATAATGCCTCTCTGTGACTATGACTATGACTGCTCCATTTATCTTTAGCCAAGTACGACGTTTTCTTTCTTTCTTTTTAGTAATTCTGATGTGTATTTGAGGAGGGCTGTTGCTGTTTGATATAATTTATTTTTATTATTTATTGATGTTCTGTAAAAGGGTACATTCACCCCTTGGGATAAATAAAATACAATTGATCTATTTAAGTGAAACTTAATAAAATAATTTCCTATTTAACATAAAACTTGTGTCATGAGACTGGCTGTTGTGTGTTATAAACTGTTTTTCAAGCCTATATCTGTATTTTAAGTTTTTTCTTTATCATTTTTCATATTCACATCTCTCATGTAAAACTTGCAGATAATATAATTCAGCCTTTACTGCATTCACTATAGGGAGGAATGATATAATTCAATTTATCTGCTGTATGATATACATACTCTATTTTCATTTTCACTTGGTGTACAAAGCAGTCATTATGTTTTAGAAAAATGGCCTTCAGTTGCCTGTTTAGTGTGAGATAAATCCTTTTTTTAAGGCACACCTAAACCTACTGAAGTAGTTGTTCGTTAACTTCCATTTTCAACCTTTTTTCCTTTTAAATTCAGCAAACTGAAGTTAATTACTTTTCTGTGCTTAAGTACAGCCAAAATATACTTAGAATGTTTGCTACATTTTGATTGCTTTGACAGAAGAAAAGAAAAGCATGATTAGTTAACAAAATTGTGGGAGGACATCACCTGTGTTAGAGTTGAAAGTTCTTTTTTAAAACAGTAAGTACTTTTAAACATACTTTCAGTGCAATGGTAAAAGAGCTTTGAGTTTCC